>NC_142272.1:6194397-6447785 GCF_052056855.1 Sturnus vulgaris
GGGTTGGCCTTCAGGAAAAGGGAGACCAGGAAAAGGGAAAAGTGATTGGACATGTGACAGAAGACTGAGGAGGACCAGTAGACCTCACCCCAGAAGATCCACTGGTGATAAAATTGAAGCTGGGGGGAAAAAGAGAAAGAGGTGGAATTCCTGGTTGACTCTGGGGAAACATATTCAGCTCTGAATAAAACACTGGCACCTGTGGGGAAGGACTATGTTACAGTAATAGGAGCAACTGGCCAACCTGAAAAAGCATATTTTTACAAACAAAAGTATAGGCTTGGAAAGCAATGGGGTATTCATAAATCTCTATACCTGCCTAGTTCCCCGAGACATCTTTTGGGGAGAAACTTGTTAGAACAATTACAAATAATCATTAAATTTAAAAATGGGGAATTTATTCTGGAAGTAAATGATGAACAGCACATAGAGGCATTAAGTTTAATGTTAACAGCCATTCAAATGGAGGGAGAAGTTAGTGAAGAAATAATGAGTCAAGTGTTTCCTGGAGTGTGGGCTTCTATTGTACCAGGACGGGCGAAAAATGCATCTCTTATAGTAATTAAACTGAAGGAAGGAAAACAACCAGTTAGAATTAAACACTACTCTTTGAAAAGGGAAAACAGGGAGGGAATTATTCCAATAGTTGAAAACCTTTCACAAACAGGGTTATTAAAAGAGTGTCCATCTGAGTTTAACACTCCTTTTTTACTGGTCCAAAAACCTGATGGGTCATATCAGATACTACAGGATCTAAGGGTTGTTAACAAAATAACTGAAGATCTCTATCCTGTGGTAACAAACCCATACACTTTGCGAACGTGCCTAACACCAGAGCTAACTTGGTTTACCATTTTAGACTTGAAAGATGCCTTCTTTTGCTTCCCTCTCCATGAAGACAGCCAGAAAATATTTGCATTTGAATGGGAAAACCAGCTCACATGGATGGGGTTGCCTCAGGGATTTAAAACTCTCCTACTCTGTTTGGAGAACAACTTGCCAAAGATCTGGAATTCTGGGAGGCTTCCCCAGAAGAAGGAAAGCTACTGCAGTACATGGAATGATCTCCTCATAGCCACCCGGATAAAAGAGGCATGTGCAGCCTGCACAGTAACCCTCCTAAACTTTCTAGGAATTGAGGGATACAGGGTATCAAAGAAAAAGGCCCAGGGAGTGAAGTGAAAGGTAATTTATCTGGGTTATGAAATTAGTGTGGGACAACAGACTGTAGGGCAAGATCACAAGGAAGAGATCTGCAAAACCCCAAAGCCTCAAACAGTGAAGGAACTGCAAACATTCTTAGGAATGACAGGGTGATGCCAATTATGGATTTAAAATTATGGTGTACTTATGAAACCCCTGTACGTGCTGATTACAAATGGGAACAGAGAACTCCAGGGGACAAAAGAGGCCACTCGGGCCTTTCACCAGCTGAAGAATGCTCTAATGTCAGCTCTGGCTCTCAGACTCCCAGATGTGAGTAAACCATTCTTTCTGTTTTCCCATGAGAAGCAGGGAATTGCCCTGGGGATACTGGCCTAGGACCTGGGTCCATACCAGAGAGCAGTTGCTTGCTTCTCCAAACAACCGGACACAACAGCCAAGGGATGGCCGGGATGCCTCAGAGCCCTTGCAGCAGTGGTGCTGAATATTCAAAAGGCACACAAATTCACCCTGGGCCAGAAAATGACTGTATTGGTGTCTTACACAGTGTCTGCAGTCCTGGAAGTAAAAGGCAGGCACTGGCTCTCCCCACAAAGGTTCCTAAAATACCAAGCCATCATGGTAGAACAAGACAATGTAGAGATAATTGTGACTAACATTATCAACCCAGCTTCTTTTCTTAGTGGAAATCAAGAAAAGTGCTTTTTTTACACCATGACTGTCTGGAGATTATCAAAGCCTCCTACTCCAGCCACCCAGATCTGAAGGACACCCCTTTGGATGACACCCAAACCTGGTTCTCTGATGGAAGCAGCTACGTTGTCAGTGGAAAGTGACATGGTGGGTATGCAGTTACCACCTGCAAAGAGGTAACAGAACCTGGAGCCTTCCAGTAGATACCTCTGCACAAAAAGCTGAGAAAATCGCTCTAACCCGCACCTTAGAGATCATGAAAGGAAAGAAAATAAATATTTATAGAGACTCAAGATATGCATTTGGGGTTGTACACACACACATGGAGCCATCTGGAAAGAAAGGGGACTGTTAAACTCACAAGGGAAAAACATCAAACATGCACAGGAAATATTGCAGCTACTGAAAGCAGTTCAGCTACCTGAGCAGGTAGCAATTATGGACATTAAGGAACAGCAGAATGTGAGCTCAGAACTGGAGGAAGGAAATGAGCTGGCAGACAGAGAGGCAAAAGAAGCAGCAAAAGGTGAGATGACGATTGAGGGAGCTTTAATTCCAGATGGACTGTTCTCCCTTGAAGGTAAGCCAGTATATACCAGAAGGGATTTAAAACTAATTAAGGATCAAGGAGGAATGTATAACCAAGAGGGATGGGCTGTTACTGCAGAAGGGACAATGGTCATCCCTTCCCACCTGTTAAGGTCATTAGTAAGGGAAGAGCACCAGAAAACACACCAGGGAACAGATGTCCTGTATAGCTATCTAATTGAAAAGATTACTGCCAGAAATTTATACTCTATTATCGTTCAGGTAGCCCAGCAGTCTGACATTTGGCTCTAGACCAAACCCAAGAATATCCCCAACCCAAAATTTGGTCAAATTGGAAAAGGCCATGGTCTTGGGCAACAGCAGCAAATTGACTTTTCAGAACTCCCAAGAAAAGGGGGGTATTGATATTTGCTGGTGTTAACAGACACCTTTTCAGGTTGGCCAGAGGCTTTTCCCACCAGAACTGACAAAGCCTGAGAGGTAACCAGGGTATTGTTACAAGAGATAATCCCACGCTTCAGAGTTCCAGCCACAATATCTTCAGATGGAGGGCCACATTTTATTTCAAAAATAATAGAACAAATCAGTCATCACTTGGGCATAGACTGGGAGCTCCATACTCCATATCATCCCCAGTCAAGTGGCCAAGTTGAAAAAATGAATCATTTAATTAAGCAGCAAATTGTGAGGCTAGGACAAGAAGCTAATTTACCCTGGCCTCAGTCTCTCCCACTGGCATTACTGTGGATCCAAACCAAGCCTAGAGCCAAAGAAAATCTAAGTTCCTTTGAAATGTTTTATGGGAGACCATAGGAGTGCAAAAGGGATTGTCTACCCAAGTGGGGGAATAGAGGCTGCCTGCCTATACAATAGCCTTAAGTAAGCAACTCAGAGAAATTGAGAAAAATGTGTCTGGAACTCGGGGCAGAGGGCTGGATGGACCAGTGCATGACATACAGCCTGGAGATTATGTATATGTTAAGTCTCTTACAGAAAAACTTTGTAGCCACAGTGGGAAGGACCATTCAGGTGCTACTCACCACCTTCATTGCAGTTATGATCAAGGAGCAGAGTGCCTGGATTGACCATTTTTGAGTGAAAAAGGCTCCAGAAGCCCCTTGGAAAGTAACACGGGGTGACAATGAAATGAAATTAAAATTTACTTGAGCAAAATGAGTACATTGTGGTTGGGAATATTCAGTAATTTAGCTCGCAGAAATCTAGTCAATAGAAGAGTTTTGTTTGTTTTGCTTGTAGTCATAAATGTAATCCAAGAATTGGAAAGCACCTCTAGACAGAATAATGCTGAATGGCCTTGGTCCCAAGCTTTCATTCAGTACACTGGATCCATGGGAAAGTGTTCTGATATAAAAGATTTAAACCTATCAACTGTGGTCATGCACAAAAGCCAGGTATAAGAAAAGCAGGAATGGCAAATACAAAGGTCGTGGTCCCTTCAAGAGACTATAGGAGAAGCAATCAGAATAGGGTCCTGAATGATTAGTGGGACTCAGCATCAGAACACAATTCAAATTAGTGTTTCAACTTCTCCCACAGACAAGCACCTGGAGATTTGCAATGGTCTAAGTAAATTAGATTGTTGGTATAATTTTGCATTAGTACAGACTGTGGATGTGGCCTTTGGAGCCATGACACTACTGGGCTCTCATTTAAATTTAAATTAAAGGCCATACCTATTACAACAATTGAATCTACTGTAACCTATGTTAGTACCCAAGCCCAGACCACACCACCTAAGACTGAACCTAAAATTTATGAAGTTGGCCCCTATGTAATAAGGAACACGGGCCAACAACCACTGTTATTTAACCCTGAGTGGTCTCTCAAGCGTGTTGAATGACTAATGCAAACTGATATCTCTGAAATTCAGCCAGCCTGCTCCTCTTTCCTAAAGACATCCTTTGAGGGCTGGGCAACATGGTTACAAAAGCAAGTACAATTCAGGGGCAGAATATGAAGAGATTTAACTGGAATATGAGGAGCAGGATTGAGAGTCTTAAATGGAATCGATTCAGAAATATTAATGAATAAGTTGGGCACTGCAACAAGTGATTTGACAAAGTTAAAACAACCCCTACAGTCATCTTTACTGGCATTAGGAACTAGTCAATGGCAGGTTTCAAAAGTGTTACCTTTGTGACTCTGAGGGACCCCATGGAACCAAGGGAACATGGAAGAGCTCTGGCTGGCCTGGCCTCCCAGGGGCTGCCTGAGAGGTTCAGCTGACCTTGGCACAGCTGGGGCTGCTTCTCCTCTGCCTGTGGAGCTCTGGGGCTCTGTGCTTTCCTTCCTATAGAACAGAGCTGTCCTTCTCCTCCAAGTCCCATGGCCAGAATTGGGATTTGGCCTCCAAAATTCCATATATCCAAGGACTGTACTCAGATGAAACCTGCCAGGAAAGATAGATCTGCCTGGCTTGACCTCCCAGGGACCAGCTCTCATTTGCCTTCAAAACACTGGGCCTTTGTGCTTTTCTTCCTATGGAATTAAACATATTTTATGTCCAGATGCCCATGGCCATTATTAAGACTCCATCTCCAAAATTCTGTATATCCAAGGATTGTTCCAAGACACAAGATGCTATGAGAGATGTCTGGCTGCCCTCGCTTATGGTGGCCACCTCTCATCTTCCAAAACACTTGGACTTTCTGCTTTTCTTTCATATGGAAAAACCCATCCATCTTGACATGGTGTCCATGGCCAAAATTGGGATTCCTCCTCCCAAATTCCGTATATCCAAGGATTGCTCCCAGACAAAAGCTGCCATTCCCCTCAAGAATGGCTGGCTCTACCTCCTGAGGGCCAGCTCTCACCTGCCTTCCAAACACTGGGGCTCCATGCTTTCCTTTTTATGGAAAAGACTCGTCCTGCTTGTCCAGGCACAAATGGCCAAAACTGGCATTCCACATTCAAAATTCTCTATATCCAAGTGCTACTCCCAGACAAACCTGCCAGGACAGAGAGATGTGGCTGGCCTTGGTCTCTGATGCTTGTGTCTCATCTGCCTCTGAACCACTGGGACTTGGTGTTTCCCTTCCCATGGAGACCATTGTGACTCTGCGTGGGCTCATGGAAGCCAGGGGCCATTGTGACACTGCAGGGCTTGTGGAACCACGGGGACCACAGGGATGCTGTGGTCTTCCATGGAACCAAGGGGACACTGTGGCACTGCTGAGCCCCAAGGAAACCACGAGGCCTTTGTGACACAGCAGGGCCCCATGGAACCAAGGGAACATGGAACAGCTCTGGCTGGCATGGGCTCCTGGGGGCTGCCTGAGAGGTTCAGATGACCTGGGCATGGTGAGAGCTTCTTCTCCAATGGACCTGGAGCAATGGGGCTCCGTGCTTTCCTTCCCATGGAACAAAACTGTCCTTCACTTCCAGGCACAAATGGCCAAAACTGGGATCCGTCCTCCAACATTCTGTATATCCAAGGATTGTTCCCATATGAAACTTGCCAGGACAGACAGCTTTGGCTGGACTTGGCCTCTTGGGGGTCACCTCTCATTTGCCTTTGAAACACTTTGGGGCTGTGCTTTTCTTCCCATAGAAAAAAAATCATTCAAGTTCAGGCATCCAAGCCCAAAATTGGGAATTCATCTCCAAAATTCTATCAATCTAAGTATAGCACCGAGACAAAATCTGCCTGGACTGACAAGTTTAACTTCCCTTGGCTTCCTGAGGGCCACTCTCAGCTGCATTGAAACACAGGGGCTGTGCTTTCCTTCTTATGGAAAAGAACTAACCTTCTCTTCCAGGTAGCCATGGTAAAAATTAGAATTTGGCCTCAAAAATTCCATCTATTGAAGGATTGCTCCCAGAAAAACACAGCCAAGACAAACAGGTCTGGCTGACCTTGGCATCTGGTGAATGCCTTTCATCTTTCGATTCTGGCATTCTGTGGTTTCCTTCCCACAGAAGAGAACTGTACCTCTTGTCCAGGTGCCCATGGACTCAAGCACTTGACCACTGTATAGGGACAAAGGAGCTCTGTGCTCAGTGGAGTGGAGACTGAGGACAGCAGAGGAGAGCCCTGGGAGGGATTGAAGATCAGTTTCAGAGATGGTGGATCCTTTTGACATAGAGGAAAAGAGTCACAGAAAGAAAGAATTAAGGCCAAATGTAACTGGGGTGGTCCAGAGTTGAAAAAAGGATAAAGGAATTTCTCTCCCAGGGCAGGGCTGGGTGCAGCACATCCCCCAGAAGGAATCTGGAGCAGCCCAAGGCTTTGTGTGTGCAGGCAGAGGCAGGCAGGAGGCAGAGCTGTCAGCAAAGGAAGGGGCCAGCGAGGTGGGGCAGCCGGGGGATGACGACAGCCTGCAGGGACAGAGGCACAGGGCATGGACACCGTAGGACAGCCTGGGCTGCAGAGGGCACAGGGATGGGCAGCAGCTGAAAGGCCCTGACACAGCCAACTCCTGCAGCACTTGGGCCATGCAGGCTGGCCCTGGGCCTGAGGCCAGCAGGGGACAAGTGAGCCTTGCTGTGCTGGGGCCTCATTGCCTCCTTGTCCCTGCTCAGCAGCCTGGCAGGGGCCGCCCCATGGTGCTGCCCTTGGCATTGCACATGGCCAGAGCCCAGTGGGCCGGGAAGAGCCCTGAGCAATGAGGGAGGGACAGGATCTGCCTTGCCAGGGGCTGGGGCTCAGCCCTTGGCCCTTTGCATTCCTGAAACACATCCAGGTTTGCTCAGCATCACAGACACCTTTGCCTTGTTTGTCCCCACCTGTCATCAGTGCCTCCAGTGCTCTGCTCTAACTGGAACCTGGGTGTCGAAATTCAAAATGCAAGGAATTCTCAGAACATTGGCCCTGTAAGCCAAAGCTTACAACTATGCATAGTTAAGTAGAGATAGGTTTAGCTTTAGAATTTAAGATATAGAAAAAAGAAAGGTAGTTACAAAGGGAACAAGAAGTTGTAGAGTGCAGCAATGTAAGTTTCCATGTCGGGATATAATTGGCTAAGAAAGTTCACACTGTAGTATGAGTCAGTAAGACAAAATAACTTAGTATTGAATTAGAAATTTAAATATCTCTATTTGACAGGGTTTTATTGCTTAATAAATTCTTTAAAGGCCTTGTAACCATAAGTCCTGCGACTTCTAAGCCACAATGTGACCATCTGTAAGACAAATTTACCCTTTCTGACTGGATAGAAAATAAAAAAATTAAACCAAACTTTCTAAAGCAACTCAGAAGTCCTGTCTCTCTGTGTCACTCAGAAAAAGAAAAAATCCAGACAAAAAAAGGCAATATAAAAAAAATAAGGCCACTTAAAAATTACATCATAAGAAGAAAAAACTGAGAGTTTAGAAATGTAACATAAAAACAATAAATCTGCACCTGGGGACACTTTCTTTGTCATGTCCCTCAGTGGGACCCATTAAAACTTCAAGAAACTTTGGACTTTGAATCTGACTTTGAATTCTTCAGAGGTTTCTTTTCCTCCTTTACCCTATTTTTTCCTACCTGACATCACTGTCATCAATTTTCTGCTTGAATTCAACCCTTGGGAAACTTTATCTTTCATGATTATCAGTGAGAGTCACTAAAAGTAAGAGAAACTTTGGAGTTTGAATCTGACTTGGAATTCTTGAGAGGTTTCTTCAACTCCCTCTCAGGGACTGATGTTCAGGGACTCAGCCCCAGCCCCGAGAGGGTCATTAAAGTCCTTGTGCTGTGTCTGTGCTGCTGAGCTGGGCCGGGCTGCTGGCAAGGACGGAGCTGAAGAGAATGAGCCAATATTTCCAAAATATTATTTGGAGCTCCTTGGCAGCACCAAATGCACCACTGGGCTCATTTGGATCAAGCAAGTCCTGACAAACCATGGCTCTGCCTTGATTTCCCTCTGGTCTAGTGCAGTTCATGGGGAAAGTTTTCAACTCCAGATATGGAGAAATATTTCAAAGAGCTTCTTAGAAACACACATTCCTATTTTCAAGGGTGTATTTTATTACTGTTCTCTTCAGAGCAGAGGTGATTACAGCATTCTGTGATTGATGTTGATCCAGGGTCTCTCCTCAGGAGGTCTGGCAAGGACGAGTTTCCTTTCTTTGTCAGAACCACTTCCGGGACTACAGCTCCCATGATGCTTCACAGTTCCCATAGAGTGCTATTCCAGCCATGACTTCATCTCCCATCATGCACCGCGCCCCACCGAGAACCATTGTAGCTGTGTCCAGAACTCCCATGATGGTCCACGGCTCTATCAAACCATATTATACCCACGCCTACAACTCCCATCATCCCCTGCACCCCAGAGAGCCCCGTTAGAGCCCCCCAAGTGCTCACCCGGACCCCGAATGGCCCCAGATTCCCCTCCCTGAGCTCCCAAGTGCCCTCCTGGATCCCCAAGAGCTCCCCCAGGCCCTGGAGTGTCCATCACAATTCCTCAGTGCCCCTCCTAGTGCCCACTCAGGTCGCCAAAGTTTCCTCCAGACTCTCAAGTTCTATCTAAATTCCCTCTCCAGACCCAAAACTGCCTCAAATGTACCGCAGAAATGTCTCCTTGAACCCTAAATGTGTCCTTTTTCATACGGTCTGAGAAAATTATTAAAAAGGTAACAATGGTACTAAAACTAGAGCTAATAATCATAAAGCTGGAGAAATCCATAGCCAATAGTGGTCACTTCTTAATGAATGGAATTGCGTTACTTAGAACCAATGACCAAAAAAATTTTTGGTTGCCAAAAATGTATGGATTTTTTACATAAAGAGAAAATTAAGGTAATAAAAATATAGAATAGTATTATTATGAAAAATATATTATTTTAATTTTGTAAATTAATAATCTTTTTTTTGGCATGTCAGTCCCAGGTGGGTGATGTGAGACACGCTGATGTTGAGGGTGAGGAGCAGGTTGTCCAAACAAGGTCATTCCTCAAGGATCTCGTACTTCTGGGTGCCCAGACCTCCTAAGGAGACATTCAGCATCAAGATCATCTGGGAAATAGTTGTATCAGCTCTCCTCTAAAATGAAAAATAAAACATACTCATGTGATTAAAAACACAAAAGTCATGAGGTGCACATTGAAATCCTTCCTCATTAACAAAACTCCAAATTGACTCCAAGCAGCTGCACAAGCCCTGGAGACTTGAAGATAACTGGAAGAAGACAAGGTGCTCCTGAGGACTTTCTGTATTTCAATGATACCCAGGGTGGATTTGGGGCTGAGTCCAGGACCCTCAGGCACTGAAAGAAGGCTGAAGAAGCTGCTCCAGGAGTCAGAAGCAAAACTCCAAGTCCCTTGGAGCATCAGTGGCTCCACTGAGGGCAGGGAGTGCCAAAGGCTCCCCAGGGAGTGGTGAGAGCAGATCCTTGAGGGCAGGATTGCAGGAGCCCGAGGCTGTGAGCAGGGAACTGCAATGCTGAGCAAGGCCTGGGCTGGGTGGAGGAAGCAGAAAGGCCAAGGCCTGAGCCCAGGCCTGGGCCAGCAGGGCCTGTCCCTCACGGGGGGCTCGGGACTGTTGCTGGGGCAGTGGGATGGCAGGGGCAGCAAGGACAAATGTCATCAAGCTGCCAGCCCTGGCAGCCTCCTGAGGGAGGGCCGAGGCAGAAGCAAAGTGCAGCCCCTGCCAGGAAAGTTCCTTCTGTGGGGCTGCAGAGGCCCTGCCCGAGCCCAGGGCACAAAGGCCTGGGTGCCTCTGGCCCTGCCAGCCCTGCCCAGCCCTTGGCCATCTCTCCTGCAGGCTGTGCCCCCTGTGCGTGCTGCTCCTGTGCCCTGGCCGGCTGCACACGCCCATCTCGCTGTCCCCCCCAGCATTTCTCAGCCCAGCATTGCTGTGCCCTCCCTGGGCTCCCTGCACCCAGCGCTGCCGGCTCCTGGCACACAGAGCCATGGCCTGGCCCAGCCTCACGCTGGGACACCTCGGGCACCAACATTCTGCCCTGGGAGGGACTTTTCTGTTTCCTCACCTCCAGGCTGAACCTTCCAGGCTGCACTTTGGGGAGGTTTCCTTCTCTTCCCACTGCCCAGGAAAGCTCTGTCTCCTGCTGTTCACAAAGAGAGAAGGGCTAGTGGGAGATGTGGTGGTCAGAGGCTGTTTGGGACTACAGTGACCATAAAATTATTGAATTTTTAAATATTCTGTGAAAGGAGGAGGGGCCTCAACAAAACTTCTACACTTGAGTCACAGCAGATTTCAGTTTATTCAGGATGCAGATTTTGACAGTACTAAATCAGGTACTGGTTTTCTTATGGGAAAGCGCATTTTCAAACAAAGGATTCCAGAAAGAATGGACACACTACAAGAAAGAAATCTTGAAGGCGCAGCCTGTCCATCTGTGCCAAAAAGTGATCAGTGACGTAGCAAGAAAGCTGAGTGGCTTGGCTGAGCATGGAGCTTTTTCAGGGAAAAAAAGAGGGTTTGGACAGAGAGGCAGACAACTCAGGAAGGGTTTAAAGATGTTTTTTAATCATGTCAATGAGAGAATTAGAGAAGTGAAAAAAAATTAAGAGAAGTGAAACCTCAATTAGGACATAACCTGGCCACTTCTGTAGAAGATATCAGAAATTATTTTATTAAAACATTAAAGGCAAAACGAGGGACAAGTAGAAAATCCATTCTTTTTTTGGTGGGATATTGTTGCCAAAGATGAGGAAAAGACTTAGATACACAACCCTTTCTTTGCCTCAGTTTTCAACAAAAAGTCACTCAGGTTGTCCTCAGGACAAGTGTTCACCTGAGCTGGTAGATGGGGACAGGGAGCAGAACAGACCCCTGTAATCCAGGAGGAAGCAGCTGGGGACCTGCTGAGCCACTCAGATGCTCACAGGTGTCTCTGGGACCAGGTGGGATCCATCCTAGGGGGATGAGGGAGCTGCTGGATGAGCTCCCCAAGCTGCTCTCCATCATTTCTCATCAGTGCTGGCTCAGCAGGGAGGTGCCAGAGGACTGGAGGTGCCAATGTGAGCCCATGCCCAGGAAGGGCTGGAAGGAGGATGTGGGGAACTGCAGGCCTGTCAGCCTGACCTGGGTGCCTGGTGAGGTGATGGAACAGATCACCTTGAGTGCCATCACAGGGCACCTCCAGGATGGCTGAGGGATCAGAGGCAGCCAGCGTGGATTTCAATATCTGCATTGATGATCTGGATGAGGGCATTGAGTGCACCATCAGCAAATGTGCAGATGGCACCAAGCTGGGTGTGAGTGTGGATGTGCTGGAGGGTAGGAGGGCTCTGCAGAGGGACCTGGACAGGCTGGATCCAGGGCCCAAATCCAACGAGGTGAGGTTTAACAATACCAAGTGCCAGGTCTTGCACTTTTGCCACAACAACCCCTGCAGTGCTCCAGGCTGGGGACAGAGTGACTGGACAGCAGCCAGGCAGAAAGGGACCTGGGGGCACAGATGGACAGCAGGCTGGACATGAGCCAGCAGTGTGCCCAGGTGGCCAAGAAGGCCAATGGTTCCTGGCCTGGATCAGGAATGGTGTGGCCAGCAGGAGCAGGGCAGTGATTCTTCCCCTGTGCTCAGCACTGGTTGGGCAGCACCTCGAGTGCTGTGTCCAGTTCTGGGTCCCCAATTTAGGAAGGACATGGAGGGGCTGGAGCGTGTCCAGAGAAGGGCAACAAGGCTGGTGAGGTGTGTGGAACACAACTCCTGTGAGGAGTGGCTGAGGGAGCTGGGGATGTTTGTCCTGTTGAAAAGTAGACTCAGGGGTGACCTTATGACTCTCTCCAGCTCCCTGGCAGGTGATTGTAGTCAGGTGTGGGTTGGTCTCTTTCACTGGGCAGCAACTGACAGAACGAGAGGACACAGTCTTAAGCTGTGCCAGGTGAAATACAGGTTGGTTATTAGGAAAAAGTTTTTTATAGAAAGGGTGATAAAGTACTGGAATGATCTGCCAGGGGTTGGTGGAGACACCATCACTGAATGTGTTATAAAAAGACTGGATATGGCACTCAGTGCCTTGGTTTTGTTTAGGTGTTAGGGCATTTGTTGGACTTGATGATCTTGGAAGTCTTCTCCAACCTAGTAATTGTGTGATTCTGCGATTCTGTGGTCCTGTGATTCTGTGATTCTGTGATTCAGGGGCTGATGCTCAACAGCCACCAGACACCAAGAGGAGCCTGACCTGTCTAACCTGACAGGCTTGTCTGGAGCAGTCCTTGAATGTATGGAATTTGGAATGTGGAATCCTAATATTGGCCATGGGACCATTGAGAGAAGGATGGTTCTTTTCCATAGGAAGGAAAGCACAGAGCCCCTCCCAGTATTTCAGGGCAAATTAGAGCTGACCACCAGAGGCCAAGGGCAGCCCTGTCTGTCCTGGCAGTTTTTTCCATTTGGGAGAAACCCTTGCAGATAGGAAATTTTGGAGAAGTACCAGTTTTGGCCATAGATGTCTGGGCAGGAAGGACAGCTCTTTTCCATAGGAAGGACAGCCCAAGGCCTCAGTGTGTGAAGGCAGGATAGAGATGGCTCTCAGGAAGCCAAGGGCAGCCAGACTTGTTGGAAATTGCAATCTTTGTCTAGGAGCAATTCCTGGGTATAGGGAATTTTGGAGGTGGATTCCCATTTTGGCCATGGGCACCTGGATGAGAAGGACAGCTCTTTTGCATTTGAAGGAAAGGCCAGAGCCCCAGTGTTTCAGGGGCACATGAGAAGAGACCCTCGACGTGCCGAGGGCAGTTGGACCAGTCAGGCCAAGCCAACCAGACCTGTTACCTGTTCCCTTGGATCCATTGGGCCCTGCAGTGTCAAACTGGCCTCTTGTTCCCATGGGGACCCACTGTGTAACAACTGTCCCTTGCTTCCATGGGGCCTTGCAGTGTCACAATGGTCTCCTTGGTTCAGTGGTGCCACACAGTGCCACAATTGCCCCTTGGCCCAACAATGCCCTGTAGTGTCACAATGGACTCCTTAGTTCCGTGGGGCTGCAAAGTGTCACAATGGCCCCTTTGTTCAATGAGATCTGTTGTGTCACAGTTCCCATAAGGCTCTGCAATGTCACAATAGGCCATTTGTTCCGTGAGACCCCACAGTGTCACAGTGACCCCTTGGTCTCACTGAGCCCCAGTGTCACTAGGGTCCCCTTGGTTTCACAAGGCCCTGAAATGCTAAAATGGATATTTGGTTTCACATGGCCTCAAACTTTTAAATGGCCTCCATGCTTTCATGAGGTCCTACTGTGTCACAGTGGACCCTTTGTTCTGCAATGTCAGAATGCCCCCTTGGTCCCTTGGAGCCTCACAGTGTCACTCTTGTGCCATTGGTTCTGTTATGAATGATGTTCTATTTTTCCAATTTATCAAGCAACAAGATTAAATTTAATAGTAAGTTTTTAATAGTAACAAAATGAATATAATCAAAGTATTGGAGATGACAAAGTATTGGAGATGACACAATCAAAGTGCATATATTTAAGAATATACAAAATTTGGCAGTAAGTAATTTAGTATAATTGAGGTTCATATAAAGCATAAGCAAACCCAAACGGGGAGGGGCCCCCTCTGACCGGGGGTACGGGGAGTGGCTCCCATTCCTCACGTACCAAAGCATCCAGGCTAACAATCCCACTTATTGACTGTAGGCTACAGAAGTTTCTAGAAAGCTCCTCCTAGTTTCTATTCCTAAAAACTACGTAACTATACTGCACGGCGCATGCTCTACTAATGGGTTAGGGGGTCTCTCATCCTTTTGAGGGTCTTATTTCCGATGAAGGCTCATCATCTTCATCAGTGACCGAGGTGTGACCTGCAGGTAGCGCAGGCGCCCTGTGTGACTGAGCAGATGTTTTCCATTACAAGACTTTAATTGAGTTCCATGCTTGGAATCATTCCATTTTGGCCCATTTCAAGGTTGAAACTTCCAATTTCTAGATGCTGCTTGTCAGACCTACGTACTTCAACTATTCTTGTTTGACTTTCTTCCAACCTCCTTCTTCGACTCCCAACATCTGGAAGATGTCCTTTGCCCTGTCTCACCCATCTCCCCCCTCACTCTATAACAATTGTCTTCTAAATACAATCTTGTTAATATACAGTTAAAATTTAATTAGCACGAATCACATTTATCACACTGCTGAGCTTTCTGCAAAATCATTCCTTTCTGCAGTGACCCAAGGAAAATGCTTAAAAGCTAATCTCGATCCTTGCACGTCCAATGCCCATTTCCCAGCTGTTCCTTCCTGCTGCTCCTTGTGCTGTGGCTGCCGTGGCCAGCCCGTATCCCAGAGCCGGTGCCTGTCCTGCCGCAGTGTCCAAACGCGGCCCCCCCGGCGGGCAGGGCCGGCAGCTCCACGGGGCCGGGCAGCGGCCGGGGCGTCCCGCAGCCTCCTGGGGGCCGGGGGCCACTGCCGGGCCTGCAATTGCCGGCGGCTGCTGGGCTCAGGCAGCGCCCGGCGCTGAGCCCCGGCTGCCCCACAGCCCCGGCCCGGCCCCGCAGCTCCCCACAGGCCCCCAGCCCGTGCTCCCGGTGCCGCCCCTCTGCGCCCGCTCCTGCCGCTGCCAGCACAGAGAAACCCCCTGCAATCCTCACCTCCTTGTGTGCCTGTCCTGGCAACCGCGGATACAAACGATCTGGATCAGATGGCAACTTCTGAGGATAAGAGCCTGCTGAAAAAATGCCCCTCCTCAGTATTTTTCTCTTCCTCGTCTTTTACATCATCCTTTTTCTTGCCACATAGATTCCTCCTGCTGCTTCTTGCCTGAGCCATATTCCTGCACACTGCCCTTCACCCAATCCCTTCCCAGCACACCAACAGCATCCATCTCCTGTGGTCTCAATCCCTTCTGGATTTCCCTTATTGCCCCCCTGGGGGTCCATGTCCTTGATTCTCTCTGGGACAATGTGCAAACTCCCTCAACATGCTCCCAAGGGACCCTTCAGAGATATTTTGGGATCATCATCCCTTTTGCCGGGAGCCCTTCCTGACTTTCCCTTTCTACCCTCCATGGGTGCCCTGCCATGTTCAGTCCCCGAAGATCCCACTGTAGTCACTGCTGAGATTTTCAGTGCTCTCTGGCTGCCGACTCTTCCCAGCCCCCCTGATCTGTCACTCGTCTGTCTCCCGGCCCCAGCGCCCCCCGCCAGGGGAATTTGGGGAGGTGGGAGCGGGGAGCGCCAAGGCCGGGCCCCCCCGCGCTGTGGTGGCGGCAGCGGCTGCAGTGGGGAGCGAGTGCGGGCGGGAGCGGCCGAGAGCCCAGCGCTGCCCCAGCCCGAGCTGCCCCAGCTCCATCGCTGCCCCTGCGCTGGAATGCTGTGGGTTTGGGGGGAAGAGGGAGCCGGCAGTGGGTGCTGAGCCTGGGGGCAGCAGGAGAAGGGAAGGAGAAGCAGGCTTGGAGAACAAAATGGTAAAAGAATGCACGTGGGAGGAGAAGGTGGGATTGTGCAGGAGAAGGAAGAATAGTAGGACGAAGAGGAGTGCGAGGAAGAGTAGGGACACAGGAGGAGGAGGAGGAGGCGGAACAGGAAGCAGCTCAAGGTTCCACCCCTTTCTGTATCTGCAGCCTCTCCCCCAGCCCCAAGAGCGTTGCACTCCCCACAGGCACCAGGTGACCGGGAAGAAAAATCCACTCTTTTCAGTGGGGTGAATCTTGATGTTTCTTGGGCTAAATGTCGGTGCTTTTGTTACTTTAGGGGTCTGAATGTTTATATTTTGGAGGGAGTTTTGGCTGAATCTTGATATTTTGGGTATTTTTGATCTGTGTCGTGATGTTTGGAGGATTTTTGGTTTGAATCTTGGTGTTTTGGTGGTTCTTACAGGCACAAGATGTCCAATATCTTCCTGAGCTGCAGTTGGGCAAGGAAGAGTCCCCCAACCCAAGGCCCTCTCCTCTTGTTTTCTCCCAAACCAGGATATTTTGTTCCCAAGGTGTGGGCAGATGGAGGAGGAGGAAAAGCCCCAGAGTTTCCTCAGGAGGAGGGGCTGCAAACCCATCCTAGGGAGCTGCGAGGAGCAAAGACCCTCCCTGTGCCGGGAAGGCGGCTGGAGATTCAGTCAGAGCTCAGAGGTGGTGGAGAAGGCTCATGGAGGGGAGAAGCCCCACAGGTGCTTGGAATGTGGGAAGGATTTCAGCTCCAGCTCCAGCCTGATCCGGCACCAGAGAATGCACACTGGGGAGAGGCCCTACGAGTGTGGGGAATGTGAGAAGAGCTTTTGGACAATATCTTATCTGTTGCAGCACCAGGTGATCCACACAGGAGAACGGCCCTACACCTGCTTGGAATGTGGGAAGAGCTTTGGGTGGAGCTCCAGCCTGAGAAAACACCAGTGCATCCACACTGGGGAGAGGCCCTACGAATGTCCCAGGTGTGGGAAGAGGTTTCAGAGCAGCTCCAATCTCCTCAGACATGAGCGGATTCACACAGAGGAGAGGCCCTTCCGCTGCCCCGCCTGCGGGAAGGGCTTCAAGCACAACTCCACCCTCACTGCCCACCGGCACATCCACACGGGGGAGAGGCCCTACGAGTGTCCTGAGTGTGGGAAGGGCTTCTCCACGAGCTCTCACTTGACCCAGCACCAACGAAGCCACCAATAAAGGAAGCCCTGTGATTGCCCCGATTGTGGGAAGAGCTTCGTGCTCTGCTGCAGCTCCATCCCTCATGGGAGGATCAGTGTTGGATCATCCCCAGTGAGCCCCGTTGGGCAGAGCCCTGGTGATCCGTGGTCCTGGTGATCCGTGTTGGGTGGGGCGAAGGGGTTGGAGAGATTCCTCTCCCTTCTCTCCTTGTGCTGCTGTGATGTGGTTGGTAATAAATTCCCTCGCTGTGCCCAGGCTGGGTCTGCTGTTCCCGTGCCGGTGCTCGGGGCGGGATCTCTCCTGTTCCTTCTCTCAACTCCCGGGCCTCTCCTCAGCCAATCAGAGAATGCGATGGAGAAGATTCAGCCAATCAGCGAGAGCAGCTGTGATGACTCACCGGTTGCCGGGCAGACCCGCAGCACCCAGTGTTCCCCACCTGGGCCCCACCCTCCCCGCCCAATCACGATCCCCCCGCGGGGTCCCCCCAAGTCCCTCCCCAGTCCCGCCCCACAATAAACGGGACTGCGGCAAACTGGGAAGATTTATTTGGAACACTGAGAGCAGCTGAGCTGGGGCAGAGTGACTGCGGGGCTGGGCGGACACACAACACTCCCAAAATCAGCGTGGGGGTGGAGCAGGGGGTTCTGGCTGGGCTCGAGGCCACGGGGAGGGGCTGAAGCCGCTGCTGGGTCAGGAGCTCTGTGGGCAGAGAAAAGGGGGTGAAACTGAGCCAGGGGTCCTCAGGGAGAGCACACACACTCCGGGACCCCCCGTCACCTTCTTGCACAGGTAGAAGCTGAGCCCCAGCGTCAGGAAGACAAAGCCCAACAAGGAGACCCTGATCCCCATCAGCACCCATCAGCTTTGGGCGGTGTCTGGCGGCGTCTCTAGGGGTCCGCAGGGGCCAGGACCCCCCAAAACCTCTCACAGATACCCAAATCCCCTCTAATCACATTCTCAATTGCTGCCAGCCAAAGTCAGGATTCCCTGAAACCTCCTCCCAGTCTCTTCCCAGCCTACCCAGGATCCACCAGATCCCCTCCTGTCCTTCTCAGGATCCCATAACCCCGTCCCATTTTCCCCAGACCACCCCAGGACCCCCAGTCTTTCTCCCAGTCCCTTCCCAGCCCCACCAGGACTCACCAAGACCCTCCCAGCCTCTTTCCAGCACAACCCGCCTCATTCCAACTCCTGCTTTCCAATCCCTGATCTTTTCCCAGCCCCACCCAGTTCACTCAAATCCCTCCCAGTGCCCACCAGGACCCCTGGAACCCCATTCCACCCTCCACAGCATCCTTTAAATTCCTCAGCCCTTCCAGACCCCTGAACCATACTCCCAGTTTTAACCAGGCTCTCTCAAACTCCCTCCCAGTTACTCCCAGCACACCCCACTCCCTCTCCCAGCCCCCTCAGTGCCTCCCCCACTCCCCCCGCACTGTGGGGTCCGGGCCGTGCCCCAGTGCCGGCTCAGGGGGTGCTCCAGGCTGACGTGCTCCACCTGGCAGCTGGAGCTGACCCCGTGCCAGGGGAGGTTTCCAGCTCCTAGTGCTGCTGGAAACCAGGTCGGTGGCCACCACATGCCCTGAGAGCTCCTGCTTACCCTGGAACCAGCTCAGCTGGATCTCGGCAGGGGAGAAATCCATCACAGAGCAGAGCAGGCAGCTGGGGCCGGGCTGGGAGTTGGAGGGAACCAGTGAGATGGACTCACTGAGGGGCACTGGGAGAGAGTGGGGACACACTGGGATCAGCTGGGGGGAACTGGGAGAGATGAAAGAGGGCTGGTATGGCACTGAGAGTGACTGGGAATGAAACTGGAGAGAGTGGGGGAACACTGGGAGAGAGTGGAGTGGATTAGGGCAAAGGGAGTGGGTGGGGGTCTGGGATTGGACTGGAAAAGGACTTGGAAAGATTAGGAAGGACTGGGAAGGCATTGGAAGACAGGGTGGAGGTCTGAGAATGGGGTTAGAAGGACTGGGAGTGGACTGGGAATGGAATGGCTGTGGACTGAGGAATTAGGAGGGATTCTGGTGACACTGGGAGGGACTGTGAGGACACTGGGAGAGACTGGGATGGACTGGGAGAGCCTCACTTGGGATGAGGGGGCAGGAGGCCCCGGGGATGGGCACAAGAAGGGCTGACATGTCTCGGGTGGTTCCCAGGGAGGTTTTCAGGAGTTCCAGGGTCATTCCCAGGGCAGAGCCCGAGGGGACACGCTCTGCCCCACGCTCACCTCTGTGCTCCACGAGGAACGGGCTGGACAACTCGTAGTTGTGCCAGTAGTGCCTGTCCACCACAGCCTGTCTGTACTCCATCCATTGCAGGTCGCTGTTCCAGTACCTGGCAGCCTTCTGTCTCAATGAAGAGATGGAGCTGTCACCCCAGTGTCTGGTTGGTACCACCAGCACAGCCCACACGGCACCAGCACTGGCTGAGCTCCATGTCCAGGAGCAGCCATGGATGCCCACGGTGCGGGCAGGCAGGAGCCAGGCAGGGGCTGCTGTGACCAGCGGCGGGGCCCCGAGGGGCTGGGGGAGCCCGTGCTGAGCATCCCTGGGCGGAGGGCACATCTCCTTCAGTGGCATCATCTGGGCCTGGACCTCCTCCAATGGCATGCCCAGGAAAAGAGGGGAGCCATGGAGAGCATCTCCAGTGACACAGCCTGACCAGCAGTGTCAGCAGGCCAAACAAAGGTTTTGCTAAGCAATGGCCCTTTGATGGAGCAAAACATTTACAATCAGGGCAGTCCATTTGTGCAGATGGGGGTACACTCTGGGGCTACAGCTAAGGCCATGAGGTCACAGCAGGCTCTGGGGTCACAGCAGGCTGAGGTCACAGCAGGCTCTGGGGTCCCAGAGGTCCCAGAGCCCCGTGGTTGCACAGCACCACAGGCACCGAGCAGTCAGTCCTTGAGCACAACTGCTGCGGCAGCAGCGGCGGCGGCGGCAGCGGTGCTGACATTGGGACAGCGGTGTCAGGACAGCGGGGGCAGCAAGAGCTGCGGGACTGGCACAGGACAAGGCACCGTGGCCCTTGCTCTGCGCCTCTTCCTCCTGCTCCTCCTGGCACTGGCCCTGCCTGCCAGGGCTGCCCAGGCAGCTCCGTGGCGAGCACAGGGAGCAGGTGAGCCGGCGGCCTGGCTCCCCTTTCCCGGGACAGCGCTCCCTTCTCCCCAGGGAGCCTTGGGGATGGTTTTGCATAGGGCTTTAGGGAGGCTTTCCTCAATGGGAGGGAGAGAGCCCAGAGGGGCCCTGGGCTGTTCCGGTTTTCCCTCCAGGGATGTTGAACAGGGCATGGAAAGAGTGTGAAGAGTGACCATAGTCAGCCCAGAGCTCCCCAGGCCCCTCTGCAGCTTTGGCCATCTCCATTCACATCTGGCTCACACAGCTTTACCCGAGCCCCTTGCAGTGCCCAGTTCCCTAAGGCAGAAGAGCATCCCAGAACACCATGGAAATGGTTCTCATCTGTGCTTCCTTCTAGACTGGGATCGTGACATGGTTTATTTTGAAAAACTGCTGAATGACAGGATGAAGATTCTAGAGCATGGTGGAGGCAAGTTCTCAGTGCACCTTTCCTGACAAAATAATTTCTGTCACTGTGGCAAGAGCTCACTCCTGTGATGATTCCTTTACATAATCTCAGGGTTGAGACATTCTGTAAACCATGCCCTGCTCCCTTCTGGAGCCCTGACTAGTCCCACAGGATTGCTGCCAGTGGGAGGAAGGAGCATTTAGCTGTCAATGCTTTTCCCATGTACAATGCCAGTGTCTCCTTCCATGTGCTCTGTGCAGCCACAGAGAAGATGAGGACGGAAAGGAAGGGAAGGGCCCAGGACTGTGTCCCTGGGCTGATCCTTGCATGGCTCCTTTGCCGGCCCCAGGCAGCCTGAGGATCTCCTGCAGTGCTGGGAGCTGTTGTGCTCTGCCTTTCTTTGCAGATGAACCTGTTGGGGAAGGTGATCTGGCTTCCCAACCCACGTTCAGGGATGAGTCTCTGGGAGATGGTGAGGGTAGGTCAAGGCCTTTCACCCTGAGGGAGCTGCCAGCTCAGAGCCCAAAGCTCGGCCAGGGGGCATCGCTGCAGGTGCCAGGACAGAGCCGTGCACGTGTGTGCCCTCGCCCTGTGCAATCCCCTCACTGCTCCTGAGGCTCAGGCCTGGCAGCTGTTTGAGAGTGAGGGCCCTGGCTCTGGCTCAGAAGCCCAAATGTTTCTTGAACCTAATCCATGACTTTGCCAAGGATTGCCTTCTGAAGGTGCAGCCTATCCAATGGGGAATAGTTCCATCTGATCCAGCTGTCCCTTTTTCTTTCTCAAGTGAAGGACCAAAAGTCTGTGCAGAAGGAGCCCCATTTCAGAGGCAGCAGTGGGCCGGTGCCAGCCTCTACTGCAGGTGGGGAAGTGATGCCAGACACGGGCACAGGCACAGGAGGTCATTGCTGTGCCAGGCTCAGCCCTGGGCAGGGCTGTGTGGCAGCAGCTCTTCCCCCAGGGCCTGCCCTTGCACGGCCCTGCAGCAGCCAAAGCTGGAGGCGCCTCAGCTTTGAGGCCTCTGGAGCTCGTTCCCAGCTCCTGGGAAACAGGACTCATGCACCAAGGTCCCTCCCGCTGCAGCTGCTCCTGGAGCTGCCCTGAGTGCCCAGAGGCCCAAGGCACAGGAGCAGCCCCGAGCGGGAGCCCTGCTGCGAGCCCAGGGCCACAGCCAGCCCTGGCTCCCGACTGGGCAGGGGCTGCACTGGGTCCTGACAGGGCCTGACTCTGTCCCCTTGGGCTGGGGGAGCTGTCCCGGGACAGGGAGCCTCGGGGCTGGCAGTGGCTGCTCAGGGATGGGTCGGGCCCAGGTCCCTGGAAGGAGCAACTGCCCAAGCAGCTGCGCTGGCCCCGGGCTCTCCTCCCGGCCTTCTGGGCTTTGTTGGGTGGCACAGCCTGTGCCAAGGGGTGCCAAGGTGCCTGCAGGCCCCAGCTCTGCGGGAAACAGAGAACGTCCTGGCTGTGACCAGCGAGCTGCCAGCTCAGCAGTGGAGCACAGCAAGGACTCATGCTCCCCATTGCTCCCACAGATGCAGCCAGCACCTCAACACGTGTTCCTGATTCCCAGAAGGGCACTGGAAAGGGTTTCTGTCAGGGAACACGCTGCTGGCTACAGTTAATGGCAGGCTTGGCTATTCCATGGCACACAGGTGATGGGGACCCCTGTAAGGCTGGCAGATGACTGCGGTCTGTCATGAGGCACACGGGTATGGTGTGGAGTTTTCCAATAAGATATGTGGGGTTTGGGTTCTTTGTCAGTGGTGCATGTGGCTAGGGTTCCTCCTGAGGTTCTATGGGGATTTGGGGTCCCTTCTATGGCGTACAGGTGACTGGAGAGCTCTGTAAGTTTGGCAGGGAGGTTGAGCTCCTCATGATTTACGTGGCAGTTTAGTGGTTGTTGTCAAAGCCTGCAGAGGAGCTGAGTCCATCCTAAGGTGGACAGGGGCTGGATTCTTTTGTGAGGCACAAAGGGATATTCTGGGCTCTCTGCTTGGTTTTGCAGGGATCCCTCATGAGGTGTGCAGAGGGGTTAAACTAGACGTGTTTTTTAAGGCTTCTCAGCACAGCAAAGGGACACTGTGGCTCCAGACTGTGCAAAGTCGGTGGGAAGCTTCCCGCAAAGCCGGGCCCGGCCCGGGCCCAGCGGGCGGGCGGAGCCCATCCCTTGGGGGCCGGGCGGGGCCTCTGGAGCCTCCGCGCCCTGGTCGGGCCGGGTCCCGCGGCCGGGCCGGGCCGGGTCAGGGCCCCGGCGGGGAAGGGCCGCGGCCCCGGGCTGCGATGGGGCTGCCGAGCTGCGCCGGAGGCACAACAAGGGCCTGGCTACACCCTGGGCCTGTGCTGCAGCCACACACACATTGACAGCCACGGCCATTGGCCTGGGCCTGTGCTGCAGCCACACACACATTGACAGCCACGGCCATTGGCCCTGGGCCTGTGCTGCAGCCACACACACATTGACAGCCACGGCCATTGGCCTGGGCCTGTGCTGCAGCCACAAACACAGTGACAGCCACGGCCATTGGCCTGGGCCTGTGCTGCAGCCACACACACATTGACAGCCACGGCCATTGGCCCTGGGCCTGTGCTGCAGCCACACACACATTGACAGCCACGGCCATTGGCCCTGGGCCTGTGCTGCAGCCACACACACAGTGACAGCCAGGGCCATTGGCCTGGGCCTGTGCTGCAGCCACACACACATTGACAGCCAGGGCTGCTCCCTGGGGCACAGGAGGCACCCGGGGCTATAACTGAGGCCGTGGTTTCTCACACTGAAGGGAGGTTGGCTCTGTTCATTCGGGGGGCACAGCTTAAGTTCCAGTTACCTTTGTGAACCCCCTGGGGAAGTGTTGAGGGGCAGAGAGTTCCAACCCTTCTCACTGGGAAGTGTGGCTGATGATGTGGGGCTTTTTAATTTTTTTGCCCTTTAAATTTGTGTCCTGGCAGAGGGTTAAGTTTGCTTGCTTTCAGTAGGGCCCTTTTATTCTTGGTGCTCAGTGGGGCTGCAATGCAGCCAGGGTTGAAGGAGGATCTCTGGCTGCTTGGGCCATGGTTGTGGGACACCTTGGCTTCATCCTTCTTTTGGCTGTCTTTTGTGGTGGTGCTTGTGCAGGCATTTTAGAGTAACTGGCTTCAGTTTGTTCATCTTGTCACCAACAATTGGGAATAAACCTCTTGAACAGCACTGTAGTATTAAGAGGCAGGCATGACTTTGTTGAAGTGCTGATGCACAGGCCATTGGATCACAGGGCCTTCTTGGTGGAGTCTTGGGCACCCTGGTGGTCATTGAAGAAGGAAGCTGATTCTTCTGGCAAAAAGATTGTTTTCCATGTGTGGAAAAGAATCACCTCTCATTTTCCCCATCCATTTCTATACAAAATTATACAGCCAAGTGCATTCATATGTCTCTGTCTTGTTACTCTATTTTTCTATCAATCTTACTTACCTATGAAATATTTTTGTGCATGAAAATGACTGGTGGACATTTTTGTGATATTATTAAAAGCCCTTTTTTAAATTTTAATTCTTTTCTGCTGTTATGGTTGGTAAATACCTTCTTCCTTAAGCTATGTGCTGGCAATATTGGAGGTAGAAAATATAGTTTTATAGTTTTCTTGTCAAATTTTATTGCAGTATCTCCTGTCTAAAACCCCCTCAAAACCACATCAGCAGGCCAGCTACTGAGCAGAACTTACTGCATAGCAGCAGCTCATGTTTCTACAATGGAAGTGGCTTTTTTTCTTCTGCACATGTATCGAACACAACAAATTGAAAATCTGCTAAGAGCCTTGTTTAGTGTAGCCTGGACTTTGGAAAGGTGGTTGCTGTTAGATCAATACCCAGCAAACTGCCTACATTTTTTTTTTTTTTGACTGCTCTCTGGTGATTTTGGCCTGGCTTCTTTAGGAGGTTCAATTTTAACTTAGAAATGGCACAAGAACACTCAGTGTGCTCCCGTGGAGCCAGTGCTGTCACAGGACAGATGGAGCTGGGACAAATGGCACATTGATTTTGATTTTGATCTCAACAAGAAGCCACCAGAGCTCCTCATGACAGCAACCCCACAGACTGGAAATGGATCCATTAAAATGAACTCATCACAAAGCTTTTAACTGAAACTCTGACATATGGAGCTTGTTCAGTTCTGCCTCGGAGGAAGGGAGTTTGAAGACAAAGAGGTTTAGCAAGGAGATCCATGCACAGCAAAACTGTCCTCTAGCAAATGAAGTCTTAGGATGTAAACCCTCATCCATACTCCGGTTTTACCCCTCCATTTACCCAAATTCTTGGTCTTAATTCCTGTGCCAGTAGGAAAATATGACAGGGAAGCGTAGATCCTCCTTTTCTTCTTGAGCTGGGCAGCTTGGAACCTCATCTTGTCCCACAAACAGGAACAGACAAACTGCAATTTTGTTATGAAACCCTACTTTGCAAAGTTTGCCCTGTGTTTATTTTTGCCCAGAAGTATCTGAGATTCACTGGAATATTTACAAGCCATAAATAATTGATTTATTGTCGTTTCTATAATCTTTCATATTTTATAACTTTTCTGCTGCACAAGAACCTGGCTCTTGCAGAACTCTTTCCCCATGCACTTCTCCAGGGCTTCTTGCAGATAAGTGTGGGAGTCAGCCTGGCTGGGACACAGAGTCAGCCAGATTTCACCAAGAAAGAACCAGGCATTGAGTTCAAGCCCTGGGAAACATTTGTTAGCTTGGGGAAAACCTAACTGTTCTTCCCAAAGTCCTTAGTGTTGTTCTGTTAATTGGTTCCAATTCTGTTCCCCTATTGGTTATTCATTCCCCTTATATGCTCATAGTTCCAGAAAGTTCACCCCCAGGGTATCTATTGTCATGGTCCCCTTTTTCGTGTCCTCGGAGTTTGTCCCCATACAGCATTCAGTTTCTGGGCGTTGTCCCTGTTTTATTTTCCATTAAAGTTCTTTAGTTTTGGGCCAACTCTGTTGTTCCTGCTCCTTTATTTTGCTACTTAAATCCTCAATATTCCAAACCCATAAGTTTTGCTGCCACCCCCATCGCAACACGACTGTTTCTTGAGTGTAAAAAATTTACAGTTTGAAACTTGGACGTAAAATATTGAAAATGAAAGTTGTACGTACCAAGGGATAGTGTGACAGCATCTTTTCCTATAGAATGTGCAGCAGCCCAAGGCCTTCATCAGTGGGGTTGTGGGTGCCTGGAGCTTTGTCTTGTGCCACTCTGGCATGTCATGAAATGGGACTTCACCTGCCACCAGCCCAGGTCACCCTCTGCCACCACAGCTCCTTGGACCTTGTGTCATCAAAGCAGACACAAAATGTTTCTGCTGCCCCCCTCTTGGCACAATTCCACAGAGAGCTGGAATTTTTCCAAATCTTCTGTCTCCATTGTGCCATATTCCTAAAGAACCATTCTGATGAATACGGTGAGTTTCATGCATGGTTGTCAGCTCCACTTCCTGCCTAGAAATCCTGAAATTGCTTCTAAATGCTGCTCCCTTCATCTCTTGGACACCTACTCACACAGAGCTGGGAAAAAAAATCTCCTGGCTGCTGGCTTACAAGGTGTGTAGTGCCAAAGTTAGAGCTCTGTGGGAAATCTCTATCCAGATCTATCCTTTTAATATATCTGTGTGTGGGTGTGTGCATGGATGTGTCTTGTGTACAAAGGAAGGAGTGTGCAAGCAACGTGGCTGACACTTTCACTCTCTGTGTTTGTTCCATACCCATGGGTACAGAGACATTATGGAAACCCTGGCACAAATAAAACCTCCTGTCCATGGATACAGAGAGATCCAAGAGCCCCTGGCACAGACAGACCCTTCTGTCCATGGATACAGAGAGATCCAAGAGCCCCTGGCACCGACAGACCCTTCTGCCCACGGGTGAGGGAGGGCAGTGGGGGTGAGTGGGCAGCGAGTCCCAAACGGGAACCAGACCCAGCTCCAGCCGTGTCAGACCCTACCAAGGCTCAGTGCTGGCTCCTCTGGAATGGGAAAGCCCTTCAGCCTTGTCCCTGCCCAGAGGGGCAGTGCTGAGCTGCAGCACAGGTTGTTTTCCCCACAGGCTGCGGGAGATAAGAACACAACACTTGCAAACACTGACTGCAAGCCACAGCTCTGGGTGCTCCCCATGAACCTCAGCCCTGGGGCCACCGTGTGCCCCAAGCTTCAGGGGATGCAGTGGGAGCCTGGCTGGGCTCTGCCCTGGGGCCATCCTGCAGTGACAGCTGCAAACAGGGAGCATTCAGCTGCCACAAACAGCCAAGCCAGGGCTGCAGGGGAGCTGGTCCAGCCCAGACCGCACTGTTGTGTGCTGTGCTCTGGGGCTGGGGCTCCCTGCAGAGGGGACTGGACTGAAGTGCCAGGGGAAACAAAGAAGCTTCAGCTGAAGCCTAACTGAGCCGGGGGGGGTGGGCTGGGAGGAGTGGGGAGGCTCAAGGGGAGTCACAGAGCTCATCCTGCTGGAAGGATGAGGAAAAGGGAGTGGGAACTCAGCAGTGAGGAGAGCTGAGGGCTGGAGAGCAGCTCTGAATGACACTAAAATCTCATCAGGCCTCTGAGACATTGCTGCTCTTCAGCCAGTGACAGGATGAGTCCCTAAGCCTGGGGCTTCATCTTCCTCGTGGTGAGGGGCAGCAGGGTGATGGAGACTGCGATGGGCTGGGAACTCACTGGGGGAAAGGAGGGAGCAGTTATGAAGTAAAAGGCAGGTGGGGGCGAGAACTGTTCAGAGAAGGGCTGAGCTACAGCTTGAGCAAGCTGAAAAATGTCATTTGGGGTAATGACAGATTGATTTCATTTCAGAAGGTATTGAACAAGTTTAATTTTGGGGAGGTGTCATGTTTTCCCCTGCAGGTGTACGCTCTGCAAACTTGAGCTGCGTTGCCGAAATGCTCAAGCAAGTCTCTGCTGCAGGTCACACCATTTCTCCTTTGGCTGATTCCGGCCCAGTGCTGAGCTGCAGCTGAGCCCTGGCAGAGCCCAGAGCAGCCTCAGCATCCACAGAGCCCGGCTGCAAGGAGAGAAACCAGAAACCGCCCGTCAGCTGAAGGCTCCTGTCCCCCTTGTCCCAGCTCCCGCCGTGCCCAGGCCATGCTGGCCGTGCCCAGAGCGGTGCCCAAAGCTGCCCATCATTGCTGCCTTGGGCACAGAGCAGGAGGGCAGGACTGTGCCCAGCCTGCAGCCAGCCATGGCACATCCAGCCCCTCAGCAGCTGCCACAGCAGGATGCTCCTGTGCTCGCTGCCATCTCCCAAAAGCTCTTATCTCACCCTGCCAAGGAGACGGGGACCCGCCTCACGCCATTGCTGCTGGAAGAAAAGCTGGTCCCAAACGATGTCCTCAGCCTTCTCCAAGGACACGGCCCATCCACGCTGCAGCTGGGCCCAAGCACTTCCTGATCCACACTGGACACCACCTAGAACACTTCCTTTAGAGAAACAAATGACAAATGAATGAAAATAGATTACAGACAAAAAGGGGAGACACGAGAAAAGGTAAAAAATCTTATCTCTGTCAGGGGCTGGAGGAAGGCCCAACCTCTACATGCCAGGGAAAAATTCACCCAGGGGTGAGGGAAGCCCATGGTTTTTCCCTTTCCCCTGCACTGCCCCCAAAAGTAATGGTGATCTCAAAGCAAGCAAGGGCAGTGGAGCAGCCCAAGCCCTTCCTTGCCTGCAAAGCAAAGCAGCCATGCACAGTTCTGCAGTCCCACCTCTGCTGCTGCCACGGGGTTTGTTTGTGTCAGGCTGGCTGCCCCAGCTCCAGCCCCAGCCCAGGGCACGGTGGGTGCTGGGGGCTGTTGCCAGGGCCAGGAGCCAACTCCCATTTTGTACCCAGCCCAGTCCATTTCCCCAGCCCTGCCAAAAAGCAGCTTGGCAGCCGACGGAAGAATCCGTTTTATCCTCCCCAGCAAAGGGGGAACCTGTGCAATGCCCAAATCTGGGAGCATCCCCCTGGGTCTGGACTCATCTGCAAATTCGCTGTGGAGCCTGGCTTTGAAGAAGGTGCCAGAATCCAAGTCCATCATCTTCAGCTTTTCTGTGGCCAGGTGGAGGAAGAGGTTGTCATCCTTGATGTCTTCCTTGCTGTCCCCAGCAGCAGCAGCCCCACCTGGTACAGCTTCTCCAGGGGCTCCTTCTCCTTCCCTGGGGGTGAGACCAGGCTGTAAGTGTTCTGCCCAGGGCCCCAGCTGCCAGTGAACCAGGACAAGCCAAACCAGCTCAAATGGGGGCCACCAGTGCTGGGCAGAGCAGCTCAGCTCCAGCACAAGGGCTGTGTGTTCCCATCTGATGACCCCCGTGCAGTGACACAGGCAGGACAAAAGTCTGGGGTTCTTTGCTCCTGATTGCCAGGGCATGGGTGGAGCTGTAACTTACCTTGGCCCTGCATCAAAGCGTGCCTGTGGCTCTCTCCCTTCTTCTATGGTTGATGAATATTCTGCATCCAAGGATCACTGATCAGATCTTCTAATGCGGGCCTTTCCGTGTCAAGCATGGATAAACACCTCCTGATCAGACCTTGGCACTCTGGGGAGAGAAACCAGAAACCGCTGGTCAGTTGGAGAAGTCTCCAGTCCGCTTTGCCCCACTCTTCCCATGCCCAGGCCATGCTGCATGTGCTCAGAGCTGGGCCTAAACCTTCCCATCAGTTCTTTGTTTTGGAGGAGATCAGGACATGTGCCACCCCCTCAGCAGCTGCCAGAGCAGGATGCTCACGAGCCTGCTGCTGTCTCCCAGCACTGGTATTCCCCCTGTGCCCAGAGATGAGGATCCACCTTGAGAGAGCCGTTGTGGCAGTGAGAGCTGATGGTCCCAGCTGATGTTCTGGCCCCTCCTGAAAGGGTGCTCCCCACAGACCATCTGGTGCAGCAGGATGCCCAGGGACCAGATGGTAGCTGGCTTGCCATAGTACCAGCCAAACTTGGTCCATTCCGGGGGGCTGTAGGACAGGGTTCCTATGGAATACAGATACAAGGCCTGACCATGAGAAGTTAAAACCCACTCAGTGCTGGGCAAAATCCATGCTTTCATCCTCCCTGCCTGCATGGCCCAAAACACATTATGAGGCCACGGTAAACAAGGTGAGCACAGCAGTCCAAGCCCTTTCTCATCTGCACACCAAACCGGCTGGTGCACAGGTTCTGGCCCCCCCTCTCTGCCACCCCCACCCACAAGTGTTTCTGTTGGGCTGGGTGGCCCAGCCCCAGTCCTGGGCAGAGTTGCTGGCAAAGGCTGCCAGCAAGGCTGGAAGCTGGCCCCCACTTGCCCTAACTCAAAAGCAACTCAGCTGAAGGCTCAGTGCCATGACTGGCAGCAAAGGGGAGAATCCCCACTACCACACCCAGGCTTGGCCAGGAGATGTTGGGCCAGGAGATGCCGGGACCGGGAGGACACCGCTGTGTGGGCTTACCTGCAAAGTGAGTGTAGGCTGTGTCCTGCAGGTAGGTGCCACAGCCGAAGTCAATCAGTTTTGCCTGCCCGGTGGCCAGGTCTACCAGGACATTCTGTGGCTTGATGTCCCTGTGCAGGACCCCGCAGCTGGTGCAGTGCCGCACGGCCTCCAGCACCTGGCGGAACAGCTCCCGCGCCACCTCCTCGGACAGGAACCCCCGTGCCCGGATGAAATGATGAAGGTCCTGGCACCGCTCCGGGCGCTCCAGCACCATCACGATGTTGTTGGGGAGCTCGAGCCACTCCAGCAGCTGGATGACACCAGGGAAGCCGGTGGACACCTTGTCCAGCAGCACGATCTCCAGGGGTGCGCTGGTGCCGTCGGGCTGCGGGAAGACCACGATGCCGTCAGCGGGGCTGATGCCGTGCCAGGGCTCGGGAAGCCCTCATGCAGCCCGGGATGCTCAGCTGGCCCCACGCCCCCTCTCCCTCGAGGGTCCTGGCGGCTTCCACTCTGCCGGGCCTCGGCTTCTCCCGCTGGTCTCGCTCACTCACCAGTTCGCCCCAGTGCCGGACGCGATTCCGCGGCACCCTTTTGATGGCCACCTGCAAGCAAAGGCCAACAGCGGGCTGAGCTCGCCGCCCGCTCTGCCGAGACCCATCGTCCTCCTCCTGCGCCCCCTCCTCCTGTGCCCGCCGCCGGCCCCGCCACTCACCGGGGCGCCGTCCGAGAGCCGCGTCGCCGCCCAGACGCTGCCGAAGCCGCCGCGCCCCAGCAGGGAACCCACGCAGTACCGCTCCTTCAGGCCCTGCTGCGCCTTCCCTGCCGGCGAGACGCGGCTGTCAGCGCTCGGCCCGGGGCCAGGAACGGCCCCCGAGCGCCCCTCAGCCGCCCCGGGCCGGGCAGCCCCAGGTGTTCGCTCTGTGGAACGGGACAGCGGCGGCTCGGGGCCGGCGGCCGCGCTGCCGAGCGGCGGAGCTCGGGCCGGGGCAGCCGCAGCGCAGGCGGCGGGAGCGGCCGCGCCGCGTGTGTCCTCCACGGGCCCCGGGAGGAGCCGGGGACGGGGCCGGGGCCGGGGCCGGGGCTGGATCCCACGTTGGGGCCGGGGCCGGGGCCGGGCTCGGGTCAGGGCCAGGTGGAGCCAAAGGGAGGCGATGCCGCCCCAGCCCCAGGCACTGATGCCCGCCCAGCAGCGCCACCGCCAGCACGCCCAGAGCCAGGCGAAGGCGAGAGCACGGCGGGACGCCCGGGGTCGGGGACGGGGACGGGGACGGGGACGGGGCCGGGGACGGGGCAGCCCCGCCCGGGTGCGGGCCCGGGGCATGGCCCGGCCGGGAACGGGGAGTGGGAGACTGGAAGAGGAGGGGGACACCGGGAAAGGGAGAGAGAGAGGATTCGGGACTGCGGGAGAGGGTGTGGGACAGCGGGAGAGGGACAGGGGAAACAGAGAGTTGATAAAATTGTTTGTTTTGCTGCTGCTGCTGCCGCTGCTGCCGCTGCTGCTGCCGCTGCAACTGAAGCCCTGGGGCCGTTTGTCCCCGTGTCCGTTTTTCCGTTCCCTGCTCACGCCCGTGCCAAGCCCCGCGTGCCCCAGGGACACCCCCTGAACCTTCTCTTCCCATGGAAAAATCGTCTTTCAAGTGCAGGCATCCACGGCCAAAATTGGGAGTCTGCCTCCAAAATTCCCTCTCTGTGCAAGGATAGCTCCAGGACTGTGTAGGTTCCCTTGGCTTCCTGAGGGCCAGCTCTCATTGCCTTTGAAACACTGGGGCTCCCTGCTTTCCTTCCTATGGAAAAGAACTGTCCTTTTTGTCCTGATGCCCATGGACACAACTGGGATTTGACCTCCCAAATGCCATCTGTGCAAGGATTGCTCCCAGACTAAAACCAACAGGTCTGGCTTGCCTTGACTTCTGGTGACTGCCTCTCATCTGCCTTCAAAACCCTGGGCTTCTGTGCTTTCCTTCCTACAGACAAGAACTGTCATTCATGTCCAGGTGCCCATGGCCTCAAGCACATGACCACTTTAAAGTGGTCAAAGGAGCTCTGTGCTCAGGGCGCTGGAGACTGAGGAGAGCAGAGGAAAGCCCTGAGAGGGATTGGCAGGCAATTTCAGAGATGATGGATCCTTTTGACATAGTAGCGAATATCCAGAGAAAGAAACAATTAATGCCAAGGGCAGCTGGGGAGGCCCAGACTGGAAACAAGGAGAAAGGAATCTCTCTCCCAGGGCAGGGCTGTCGTACAACACATCCCCCAGAAGAAGTCTGGGCCAGCCCAAGGCACAGGGATGTGCAGCAGCTGAAAGGTTCTTCTGAATTGGACTCCTGCAAGGATTTGTGCAATCTCCTCTTAGGCCCTGAGCTTCAAGGGCTCAGCACCAAATGCACCACAGGGCACATTGGGGTCAAGCAAGTCCTGACAAACCATGGCTCTGCATTGGCTTCCCTCTGGTCTTTGCAGTTCATGAGGAAGGTTTCTTTCTCCAGTTATGGAGAAATACTTCAAAGACCATATAAGAAATACCCATTCCAGTTTTTAAGGGTGTATTTTATTACTGCTTTCCAGAAACAATAAAGTGCCTGTCTGCATAACATTAAGAATGGAACTCATTACAGGCTGCCCAGACTGCTTTGTGCCATGTGTCTTTTCTGCTATTCTAATTAGTGTGTTCTACTTTTCTTTTTTTTTTTTTTTTTTAAACTTCTGATAATATTTTCCATAAAGGGATGCCATTAGTCAAAGTATTGCTACATCAGTATCTACTGGGCCTGTGTTAAGCAGAGACAGTAAGGAGCCATGATCACTGTGCATTGAAGTAAAATAAAGTGTCCTGCCCTGCCCTGTGTGACCCCGGTGCTTCCTGAGCCCTTGTCTGTCTCTGCAGGGCAGTGCCTGTGAGCAGAGTGGAGGGAAGAGACTCCCAGCACAGCAGCACAGATGCAGGTGGTTGTCAGCTCCACTTCTTGCCTAGAAATCCTGAAACTGCTTCTAAATGCTGCTCTGCTCTGATGCCTTGAGGAGCTGGAACAGAGGCTACACACAGAGTTCAGGGGAATAAAATGGGTATTTATTGAGAGGCCACAAAAGGCCTCCAAAAGCCACACCCTAGCAGTATGAGTGCTACAGGTGTGACCCCTGCCTGGATGGCTCCAAGATGGAAGCAAAGGAGGGGTTGGTCACAAAATCTTACACTTTTATAGTTTTGGTTCATTTGCATGAACCCACTCTCCACGTTTCCATGTTGTTTGTGCTTAGGGCCTGAAGTTTGGAGAAACTGTCCTTGAGTTCTTAACTAGAATAGGACTGTTTTGTCTTCATCACCCTAGCACATCAGAAAAGCACATCCAAGGAGAATAGGAACACTTAAAACTAAAGGCATCACTAGAGGCAGAAAATAATTTATTGGCGAGGGATTTAATAATAGCATTGGATTTGAAAATTGAAGTATCCCAAGGGCAGCTTAAAATTTTTGCTTTAACCCAAAAGGACGAGGAGCAAATATGTCCTGAGGTGTGGTACACCCCTAGGGAAGTAGGAAAGTTAAAAATGAAACCTATCAAGGTGAAAATCACTGATCCCGATTTACCTATCTGAGTTTGTCAATATCCAATATCACTGGAAGGGAGACGGGGCCTTAAGCCTCTCATAGAAAGGCTTTTGCAACAGGGGGCTTTGGAACCATGTATGTCCCCACATAATACTCCTATTCTGCCTGTCAGAAAGACAGACGGGAATCACAGATTGGTACAGGATTTGAGAGCTATAAATCAGCAAACTCTTACCAAATTTCCTGTAGTAGCAAACCCCTACACTCTCTTAAAAGAGTTGTCCCCTGACTACACTTGGTATAGTGTAATAGATCTAAAAGATGCCTTCTGGGCATGCCCATTAGAGGAAAGTAGTAGAGATTACTTTGCCTTTGAATGGGAAGATCCTGAAAAGGGCAGGAAACAACAACTGCTTTGGACAGTATTGCCTCAGGGCTTTAGAGAATCTCCCAATCTCTTTGGACAAGCCCTAGAAGAATTAATGCAGTCTTTTGAGTCACCAGAAGGGGTGTGATTGTAGCCCGTTCATAAAAAAAAAAAAAAAAAAAAAAAGGGTGTCCATATTGTACTGAGTTGTGGTGGTGTCATTCCTATGGTGGGTATCCCTCATTTGCATTATGTGTTCAATGTGGAAGAAATAAATGTAAGGAAACTATTAAGGTACTTAATACCCTATCAGCACAAAGAGAAATTGAAATTGATGATCATAACTAGTAGGAGTTACTTGAAAATGGAACAAAAAAAAAAGCCACAGCCGAGGTATTGACAAAGAAGTACCAAAAAAGGTGACGTATACCAAGCTGTTACTGCTGTACCTCGTACTGGAATGTTAAAGCTAAAAGCTGGGACAAAATTAAAAAACACTACCAAAAGAGAAAGACAATGTGGGAGACCCCAGGACATATTCCCTGCTGCCGAGAAGATTAAACAAACCTCAGCTACTGGCAGCCACCCCACAGGCCTTGAGGGAGGCAGAGGGATGAAAATAGTCATGGGAGTCATCCTATTGCTAATGATGATAAAAAGAAATAGTGCTGATGCTTGTTCCAAGTGTCACCAGACAATTGGGTACGGCAGACGCACGGTATCCACCCTTGCCTTCCATACACATATCAATTCAGCCTGCTATAATAAACACAACTTAGAAACTTGCACTATTATGGGAAGAAGTTACTGGGTAGCCACCAATTTGGGAAAAGGAGGGTGGGCTCCATCAGCATACCAAAGTTGTCCAGTAGGAGAGACACACCTGTGCTTCACAAAAGAAGGTATGTGGGGATATTCAGATCAGGGAGGAGTACAAGATCACTACAAGGAAGAATTGATAAAAAATATAACTAAAGTGTTCAAAGGAAGAAGGACAAACCATGGGGGAAATTTTAACTTGTATGAGAAAATAAAACAAGTCAGCGAACGGGACTTACACACCTTGGGAAAAAAAATATTTGTAGAATTAATGAAAGAAATCACTACTGAACTGAACTTAACTCACTGTTGGATCTGTGGAGGAATGCAGATGACTGAACAATGGCCATGGAGGAGGGAGGGATTGGGCCCAGAGCAGTTGTTACAGTGGAATCAAACAGAAATATCGAGGGGAGTCAATAGACCTGAAGGGTGGGTTCTAAGTCATGAGGTAATAGGAGAGGTATGTATAACACGTCAGGGAACTAACTTTACCCAATATGTGGGGCACACCCCCTGTAAGACTATCCTGATTACAAATGCAAGCAATCGGTCTTGGTGGCCCAAAGCTCCAGAAGGATATTGGGGAAAGTTAAGTAAGGGTAATTGTATAAAGAACAATTTACAGGACTATGCTGGTATAATAAAAATAAAGCCAACCCATATGAAGAAGTAAAACGTGTAAGGACCTATTGGCAACAACCTGAATCAGTTAAACTAAGCTGGAAAGCCCCAGACGGAATATTTTGGATCTGTGGGAAAAAAGCTTATAATACCTTACCAAAAAGATGGAGAGGGACATGTACTCTAGGGATTATCCAGCCTGGTTTTTTTACATTACCAAAGGAAAAGGGTAGTAGAGTGTTAAGAGTTTCCTTGTATGAAACTTTGTATCGAAATAAAAGGAGCACAGTCATAGGGGGAACACAAATCTGGAAGGATGATGAATGGCCCCCAGAACGAATTATTGAATATTATGGACCAGCTACCTGGGCTCAAGATGGGAGCTGGGGCTATCGCACTCCAATTTATATGCTAAATAGAATTATCAGGCTACAAGCTGTAGTAGAAATTACTTCAAACCAGACAGCCTGAGCAATGGAATTAATAGCTAAACAACTTACCCAAACTAGAGCAGCAGTATATCAAAACCGACTAGCTCTGGACTATCTGTTAGCTGAAGAAGGGGGAGTGTGTGGGAAGTTTAATAATTCTGAATGCTGCTTAGAAATTGATGATAGTGGTGAAGTAATTACTAAAATTGCAGAAGAAATAAAACGAATAGCCCATGTACCTGTACAAACCTGGAACTCTATGCTTAATGATAATTGGTGGAATAACCTGTTGGGGGGAGCTTGGTGGAAGAAATTAGGGTTTATGTCAACATGTGCATTATTAGGACTACTGATCATCCCTTGTCTTGTTCCATGCTTCATTCGACTAATCCAGTCCGTGGTTCAAGGAATGCAAGTTGCTACAATACCAATAGACCCTGAGAAGGCAACAAAATTAATGGCAGTAGATGAATTAAATCTAGTACAAGAGGTACTGACAAAATTTGAAGCCAGAACACGAATCAATGGGATAAAAAAAGAGAAGTGGGGAAATTGTGATAATTGATAAAAGATTCGTGTTAATCACGAAAGCATTGGGGTTTGTATAAACCAGAATACTAAGCTCTGAAGTGAAGCCTGGACACTAGATAAAGGAAATGGTATGATAAAATCATTCTGTTTAAAATCACCTTGTTATGTTATATTATGTTGTATTATGTTACATTATAATGTGTTCTGTTTTCCAAATAAGTTGTATCAGCTACCAGCTTGCAAAATCAGCCTTCACAATAGGCCTTCCTGCCTTTATCTGATCAATACTGCCTATGTCAAGGACCAGACTTCCAGAACTTCTCTGGTGGTTATCTGCAAGGACCAGATGGCAATCTGTGACTGATTATCACTAAAGGCTTTGTGAATTTGTGTAAGGATGGTTATTCAACAACCACTGCTTATGACAATAAAAATCCAAAAATTATTGATTACAATGAGAAACCACAGTTTAAGAAGAGGCTGCAAACCAAGCTTCAGTGGAGCGTGGGGTGGGTGGTGACCCCTCATGTTCCCCAGCGTGCTGCTTGCTCTATCTATATCAAAAAAAGCAATCTAAATTTTGCTGAACATCGGGACGTTTATATCTCATTTATAACACTTGCATAGATGGAATTTGCGAGGCCAAATCCCAGTTCTGTCCATGGGCATCAGGACAAGAAGGACAGATCTTTTCCATAGGAAGGAAAGCAGGGAGCCCCAGTGTTTCAAAGGCAATGAGAGCTGGCCCTCAGGAAGCCAAGGGAACCTACACAGTCCTGGCAGCTTTTGTCTGGGAGCTATCCTTGCACAGAGAGGGAATTTTGGAGGCAGACTCCCAATTTTGGCCGTGGATGCCTGCACTTGAAAGACGATTTTTCCATGGGAAGAGAAGGTTCAGGGGGTGTCCCTGGGGCACGCGGGGCTTGGCACGGGCGTGAGCAGGGAACGGAAAAACAGACACGGGGACAAACGGCCCCAGGGCTTCAGTTGCAGCGGCAGCAGCAGCAGCAGCAGCAGCAGCAAAACAAACAATTTTATCAACTCTCTGTTTCCCCTGTCCCTCTCCCGCTGTCCCACACCCTCTCCCGCAGTCCCGAATCCTCTCTCTCTCCCTTTCCCGGTGTCCCCCTCGTCTCCCAGTCTCCCACTCCCCGTTCCCGGCCGGGCCATGCCCCGGGCCCGCACCCGGGCGGGGCTGCCCCGTCCCCGGCCCCGTCCCGGCCCCGACCCCGGGCGTCCCGCCGTGCTCTCGCCTTCGCCTGGCTCTGGGCGTGCTGGCGGTGGCGCTGCTGGGCGGGCATCAGTGCCTGGGGCTGGGGCGGCATCGCCTCCCTTTGGCTCCACCTGGCCCTGACCCGAGCCCGGCCCCGGCCCCGGCCCCAACGTGGGATCCAGCCCCGGCCCCGGCCCCGGCCCCGGCCCCGGCCCCGGCCCCGGCCCCAGCCCCGGCTCCTCCCGGGGCCCGTGGAGGACACACGCGGCGCGGCCGCTCCCGCCGCCTGCGCTGCGGCTCCCCCGGCCCGAGCTCCGCCGCTCGGCAGCGCGGCCGCCGGCCCCGAGCCGCCGCTGTCCCGTTCCAAAGAGCGAACGCCTGGGGCTGCCCGGCCCGGGGCGGCTGAGGGGCGCTCGGGGGCCGTTCCTGGCCCCGGGCCGAGCGCTGACAGCCGCGTCTCGCCGGCAGGGAAGGCGCAGCAGGGCCTGAAGGAGCGGTACCGGGTGGGTTCCCTGCTGGGGCGCGGCGGCTTCGGCAGCGTCTGGGCGGCGACGCGGCTCTCGGACGGCGCCCCGGTGAGTGGCGGGGCCGGCGGCGGGCACAGGAGGAGGGGGCGCAGGAGGAGGAGGAGGATGGGTCTCGGCAGATCGGGCGGCGAGCTCAGCCCGCTCTTGGCCTTCGCTTGCAGGTGGCCATCAAAAGGGTGCCGCGGAACCGCGTCCGGCACTGGGGCGAACTGGTGAGTGAGCGAGACCAGCGGGAGAAGCCGAGGCCCGGCAGAGTGGAAGCCGCCAGGACCCTCGAGGGAGAGGGGGCGTGGGGCCAGCAGAGCATCCCGGGCTGCATGAGGGCTTCCCGAGCCCTGGCACGGCATCAGCCCCGCTGACGGCATCGTGGTCTTCCCGCAGCCCGACGGCACCAGCGCACCCCTGGAGATCGTGCTGCTGGACAAGGTGTCCACCGGCTTCCCTGGTGTCATCCAGCTGCTGGAGTGGCTCGAGCTCCCCAACAACATCGTGATGGTGCTGGAGCGCCCGGAGCGGTGCCAGGACCTTCATCATTTCATCCGGGCACGGGGGTTCCTGTCCGAGGAGGTGGCGCGGGAGCTGTTCCGCCAGGTGCTGGAGGCCGTGCGGCACTGCACCAGCTGCGGGGTCCTGCACAGGGACATCAAGCCACAGAATGTCCTGGTAGACCTGGCCACCGGGCAGGCAAAACTGATTGACTTCGGCTGTGGCACCTACCTGCAGGACACAGCCTACACTCACTTTGCAGGTAAGCCCACACAGCGGTGTCCTCCCGGTCCCGGCATCTCCTGGCCCAACATCTCCTGGCCAAGCCTGGGTGTGGTAGTGGGGATTCTCCCCTTTGCTGCCAGTCATGGCACTGAGCCTTCAGCTGAGTTGCTTTTGAGTTAGGGCAAGTGGGGGCCAGCTTCCAGCCTTGCTGGCAGCCTTTGCCAGCAACTCTGCCCAGGACTGGGGCTGGGCCACCCAGCCCGACAGAAACACTTGTGGGTGGGGGTGGCAGAGAGGGGGGGCCAGAACCTGTGCACCAGCCGGTTTGGTGTGCAGATGAGAAAGGGCTTGCACTGCTGTGCTCACCTTGTTTACCGTGGCCTCATAATGTGTTTTAGGCCATGCAGGCAGGGAGGATGAAAGCATGGATTTTGCCCAGCACTGAGTGGGTTTTAACTTCTCATGGTCAGGCCTTGTATCTGTATTCCATAGGAACCCTGTCCTACAGCCCCCCGGAATGGACCAAGTTTGGCTGGTACTATGGCAAGCCAGCTACCATCTGGTCCCTGGGCATCCTGCTGCACCAGATGGTCTGTGGGGAGCACCCTTTCAGGAGGGGCCAGAACATCAGCTGGGACCATCAGCTCTCACTGCCACAACGGCTCTCTCAAGGTGGATCCTCATCTCTGGGCACGGGGGGAATACCAGTGCTGGGAGACAGCAGCAGGCTCGTGAGCATCCTGCTCTGGCAGCTGCTGAGGGGGTGGCACATGTCCTGCTCTCCTCCAAAACAAAGAACTGATGGGAAGGTTTAGGCCCAGCTCTGAGCACATGCAGCATGGCCTGGGCATGGGAAGAGTGGGGAAAGCAGACTGGAGACTTCTCCAACTGACCAGCGGTTTCTGGTTTCTCTCCCCAGAGTGCCAAGGTCTGATCAGGAGGTGTTTATCCATGCTTGACACGGAAAGGCCCTCATTAGAAGATCTGATCAGTGATCCTTGGATGCAGAATATTCATCAGCCATAGAAGAAGGGAGAGAGCCACAGGCACGCTTTGATGCAGGGCCCTGGTAAGTTACAGCTCCACCCATGCCCTGGCAATCAGGAGCAAAGAACCCCAGACTTTTTTGTCCTGCCTGTGTCACTGCACGGGGGTCATCAGATGGGAACACACAGCCCTTGTGCTGGAGCTGAGCTGCTCTGCCCAGCACTGGTGGCCCCCATTTGAGCTGGTTTGGCTTGTCCTGGTTCACTGGCAGCTGGGGCCCTGGGCAGAACACTGACAGCCTGGTCTCACCCCCAGGGAAGGAGAAGGAGCCCCTGGAGAAGCTGTACCAGGTGGGGCTGCTGCTGCTGGGGACAGCAAGGAAGACATCAAGGATGACAACCTCTTCCTCCACCTGGCCACAGAAAAGCTGAAGATGATGGACTTGGATTCTGGCACCTTCTTCAAAGCCAGGCTCCACAGCGAATTTGCAGATGAGTCCAGACCCAGGGGGATGCTCCCAGATTTGGGCATTGCACAGGTTCCCCCTTTGCTGGGGAGGATAAAACGGATTCTTCCGTCGGCTGCCGAGCTGCTTTTTGGCAGGGCTGGGGAAATGGACTGGGCTGGGTACAAAATGGGAGTTGGCTCCTGGCCCTGGCAACAGCCCCCAGCACCCACCGTGCCCTGGGCTGGGGCTGGAGCTGGGGCAGCCAGCCTGACACAAACAAAGCCCGTGGCAGCAGCAGAGGTGGGACTGCAGAACTGTGCATGGCTGCTTTGCTATGCAGGCAAGGAAGGGCTTGGGCTGCTCCACTGCCCTTGCTTGCTTTGAGATCACCATTACTTTTGGGGGCAGTGCAGGGGGAAAGGGAAAACCCATGGGCTTCCCTCACCCCTGGGTGAATTTTTCCCTGGCATGTAGAGGTTGGGCCTTCCTCCAGCCCCTGACAGAGATAAGACTTTTTACCTTTTCTCGTGTGTCCCCTTTTTGTCTGTAATCTATTTTCATTCATTTGTCATTTGTTTCTCTAAAGGAAGTGTTCTAGGTGGTGTCCAGTGTGGATCAGGAAGTGCTTGGGCCCAGCTGCAGCGTGGATGGGCCGTGTCCTTGGAGAAGGCTGAGGACATCGTTTGGGACCAGCTTTTCTTCCAGCAGCAATGGCGTGAGGCGGGTCCCCGTCTCCTTGGCAGGGTGAGATAAGAGCTTTTGGGAGATGGCAGCGAGCACAGGAGCATCCTGCTGTGGCAGCTGCTGAGGGGCTGGATGTGCCATGGCTGGCTGCAGGCTGGGCACAGTCCTGCCCTCCTGCTCTGTGCCCAAGGCAGCAATGATGGGCAGCTTTGGGCACCGCTCTGGGCACGGCCAGCATGGCCTGGGCACGGCGGGAGCTGGGACAAGGGGGACAGGAGCCTTCAGCTGACGGGCGGTTTCTGGTTTCTCTCCTTGCAGCCGGGCTCTGTGGATGCTGAGGCTGCTCTGGGCTCTGCCAGGGCTCAGCTGCAGCTCAGCCCTGGGCACGGCTGGGCCCGCTCTGCCCTCACATGGCTCTGACAGCTTTGCATCAGACAAACCCATTCCGAGCACAGCACCTGAGCTTTGTGCTTCTGCAGGTGAGGGAGACTCTCCTGCAGGCCAAGACATTGCAGTTAGGGACACACATCCAGTTGGCAAGAGCCCAAACTCTCCACAGTCCCAGCTGAACACCTGGATCTCCACGGGAGGTTTTGTTGGTCCCACTCTTCATTCCTTCTTGGCTGCAATTGTGCAATTGCACTTTCTTCTTCCTCTAGAAGTGCCCTGAGTGGACAAAACCTGGCGAGTGGGCCGTGCTCCTAAGGCAGTGCAGTCTGGAGCTGAGGGATGGAGAATTGCCCTTCTGCACTTCCAAACCAAGCAAAAAGCCATAAGTGAGACTTTCTTTAAAAAAACCCTGATAATTTCAAAGGTAATGTGCAGCTCATTCACAGTGAGAAAGAAGGGCATCTTCTAAAGGATTTGGGTTGTGACAGAATTTAGATTCCCAGTCCTGCTTGGAGCTGACAGGGCACAAAGGAATTTCTTCTTGCTTCCCACCAGTTTCACCACAATTTAAAATAATAATATTGGAAACAAACCCCAAAATCTTTTTTAAAATGTTACTGAGGCCAGTAAGATGCATCAATGCCAGCAGCTCATTTACCAAATCAATAAATGAGTTTTCTGTTTCAGAAGATCTGTAACCTCTTAATTCCAAGTTACAGAAAATTTTTCCTTGCACACTTGGGTGTTTTTATCTTTCACATTTTATAGAGTTTTTTTCCTGTTCTTTTTTCTTTCTTTAAACAGAAAACATGCCATAAAAAAGGAGTGTCCTCTGCTCCTGGTTCCCATGAGGAGCAGCTCCTTCCTCCTGGCTGAGCTGCTCAGGCAGAGCCCGGCAGCTCCTGGCCCTGCAGGGCTGAGGCTTTTCCCCATTGCTGGGCACAGACTGATGGAGCAGCACTGCTGAGCACGGGGACACACAGAGGGGCCAGGAGCAGCTGCCTTTGTCCACCTGGAGCTGCAAGGGCCAAACTCTGAGCAGACAGGGCTGGCAGAGACTCACAGGCTCCTGTTTGCTGTGCTGCCCCACTTGTGCCCAGCCCAGCTCTGTGTGGGGCAGAGGGAGAACAAGGGGCAGCTCCCTCCCAGCCCCCAGCGCAGGGACCCCTCTGGCCCCGGGGCTTGGGGCACTGTCAGCACCCACTGCTGCAGCCACCGCCTCTGCTGGCACTGACAGCAACCCCCAAATTGTGGCTGATCCCGAGGGAGCAGCAGCAGGGCCTGGATCTGATCCCTGACTCTGGGGCAGGGCTGGACAAATGACCCCCACAGCAGCAGCAGCAGCAGCAGCAGCAGCAGCACATGGACCTGACTTTCAGCACAGCCCCTGCCACTCTTCCCTCCCGTGTGCAGTGGTGTCACAGCAGCCTGGGCCACCTGGGAGCCCCCAGGGCCAGCAGGGACTGGAGATGGCAGCCCTGGGCTCCTGGAGGTTGTGCAGGGAACAGAGGTGGGGACTCCCTGTCCGTGTGGAGCTTCCAGATGGAAAAGGCTGCTGTGAGCAGGCAGCTCCAAGGGCACAGAAAGGAGGGGCTGGAGCCCCTGATCTGTGCCAGTGCCACAGTCCTGGGCAGCAGCCACCGAGCACAGGGGGAACAGAGGGCACAGCAAGAGGGACAAAACCAGTCAAGGTCAGAGAGTGGGAAGAGCCAGAGCTGGGAGCAGGTGCAGCTGCTTCACTGCACCCTTGGAGAAAGCTCTTGGCTGGTTCAAAGTGCTGAAAGGTGTGAAGGGCAGAGAGGAGAGCACAGCAAACAATGCTCCTGTTTCCACAGCCTCCCCTCTCAGTGTCCCAGGAGGAATTGGATGAACTGTATTCTTCTCTCTGAGCCATCTCGTTCAGCATGAGCAGCTCAGCACCAGGAGCTAAAGGAGCTGAAGCCTTAGGCCACAAGAGCTGACCAAGAGGGGACTTTTGACCAAAGTAATGCTGCTAACAGGGGCCTAGCTGAATGCAGCAGATGGAATCCTGGAATTATAGAATCCTTTGTGTTGGAAAAGACCTCTGAGCACATGGAGTCCAGCTGTTCAGCCAGCACTGTCAAGCCCAGCACTAAACCCAGTCCCTGAAGTGCCAAGGCCTGGACAACAGGCCCTGAGCCAAAGGTGACCTCTGGATGAACCTTCCAACCAAAGGTTATCCTTGTATTAGCAAATATACATGGTCATTAGTGCTGTGATAGATGTATCCACTCATTAATGAAACATGGATTGACCTTTGTGCATTTAGAAACCAGACAAGACCATGAAATCTGACATCTGTCCTTGTTTGGGGCTGTATGGTCAAAGTCAGCTCCCTTGGTTCCTCCTTGAGCCCTGGCCAGGCTTTGGGAGGAGCCCAAGAGGAGAATGAAAGCAGCTGTTCCTGCACTAGAAGTGCTGTCAGTTTGTTTATTCAGCACTGTCAGAGCTGGGCCCTCTCACAGCGGGGTTGGAAGCCTCCCCTGTGGCTGGAGGCACCTGCAGGAATTCCCAGTGTCCAGGAGTGGCTCTGCAGTCCTTGGCTGTGACAGCTTCCCCAGCTGATGTGTGCACCTGGCTGATGGCAAAGTCTGAGGGTGACTGGTGCTGTCTCTTAATCCCTGCAGGCAATCTTTGGTGCTGATGGTTGGCTGCATTGCTGAGCTTCTCCTTTTGTGATTCTTTGCTGCTTTGAACTACAGTAAATGACACTGATTGCTGAACTTGTGTCTGTGTCTCTGCTGCTGCCCCTGCCCACTGATAAAACAAAGTTGGTGTAGTCTGGCCAGATAACCACAAAATGTTGCTTTTAAATGTAAATGTAAGGAATCAGTCTTGTCTGGAATTCCCAGGTATAGGGAAAACCTTCCCTAGAGTTTGCTGGCTCTGCAGTGGGCTGAGGTTGGAGCACTGTGTGAGCAATGGGGAAGGCAGCTGAAAAAAGCTGAACCACTGGATGTATTAAAATATGGAAAAATGAAAAGAACTCATGAGTTTTGAAATATGAGGATGAATTTTGTTAACAGCATCCCAGAAAAAGCACCAACAGAGGGAGTGATTGCTGTCAAAATGCTCCTACATGGAGTGATAGAAAAGGTTTTTAATCTTGAATTTGGATTAATTTGTGCAAAGGAAAAAGAGTAATAATATAATAAATCATTACATACATATATAAAATATAACAAAAATTTATTGTATATACTTTAACATATATATAATGACATTGTAAAATAATGCTTTAAATACTAATTTGTTAGCTTTGGCTGCTCAGGGATGTAACACTAAATACCCTACTGAAAATTATTGGCCAGGACCCAAATATCCCTGGTGAACTCTGTGAGATTGTGTACAATGAATGAAAGAGGAAAGGATGAAATTGGCAGTTTTTACAGGGTTTGCTGACACTAGGATGTGGAATGCTTCATCTGTTCCTTTGAAAAATACAGTAAAGAAGACTGTTGGGTTTCTCATATACCAGAATACCTACAGGCTACAGAATTGAGTGAAAGGGATTTTTACAAGAGCAGTTTAAAAAAAAAATAGGAGATGGGAACATGTCACAATGAAAATCCCATCTCCCAGATGTGCCCCATACCCTTAACAATGGCCCCACTGGGAAATGGGAACCCCCTGGATGTGCATGGCTGCACCCAGTTTGCAAATACAGCCAAGGACAGTGACACTGTGACTGCCTGGGAAATTATTCTGGGTGTGATGGCCCCTGACAGGGCCACCCCAGAGGCTGCAGGGCTGGGCCTTCATGCATTGGAATTAATCAGGATAAACCAGGAGCAAATGAGAGTCATCAATACTGGAATAGTGATTCAGATTCCTCCAGGACACTTTGGTTTGATGATTGCTCACTCAGTCTTGGCCTTGAAATTGTTCATGTCATGGGAGGAGGAATTGGTGCAGATTATCAAAGAGAAATTGAAGTAGTTCTGTTAAACAGTAGTGAACAATTGGATTATTCAACCCCATATTCAATTGTGGAAGGGTAGCACAATTATTGATATTGCAGTTTTTAAAACAACTGTGAAAAAAGGACATCCAGCTCAAATCACTGCTGTTGATGGAGATAAAGGGTTTGGATGCACCAGTCCTAATAATGGAGCCAGAGTGTGGGTGCAGAGGCCCAATGGCCCTCCCAGGCCAGCTGAAGGAACAGCTCTGGGCAAAGACAACACTGTTTGACTCCTGAAACCTGGCTGAGAACAATGGGAATGTGTCCCTGCAGCCAAGTGTTCTGTGCCAGAACAAGTGGATGTTATGGGATATTGTTTTACAGATCCTGCCAGACCAAATCTCCCTGTTTGCCCCAACAGCTCTTTGGAAAATGATCCACGGGGCTCCATGTGAAGGCTGATGTGACTCTGAGGATGTAGAATTCCACACAAATTCCAGCCAGGAGCCTGGGTGCCCTCAGGGACTGAGACCTGGCACCTCTCCAGCCAGAGGGGAAAGGACCCCACCAAGCCTTGTCAGCCACAGACAGCACAGTAGAGCTGAACAGCAAAGGACCTTGGGGACATTATTCTGGAATTAAAAAGGCATCAGCTCCATGTGCAACAGAATTATTGTTCCTAACCCAAATGAGACTGAGGAAAAAGAATGAAGAACCGTGTCACTAAAGTGCTACTGAAGTCTGTAAATTGTATCTTGATAGGCAGCCAGAATCTTTGTTTGCCAGAAACACCTCTAGAGTTTTATCAAGGATTAGTCATGAAAATTGTGATGAACATGTAAAGATCAAAGTAGCCGAAATACTCAGTGTAACTAATTGCTGGATATGTTCTTGACCAGAGGGAAATCAAGGCAGAGCCATGGTTTGTCAGGACTTGCTTGATCCCAATCAGCCCCGTGGTGCATTTGGTGCTGAGCCCTTGAACCTTAGGGCGTGAGAGGAGATTGCACAAACCTTTCCAGGAGTCCAAGTCAGAAGAAACACCCAAAGTGTCTCAAAGCATTAATGGGTCCCACTGAGGTCCATCCCCTACACAGGCGCCTCATGGACTCTCTTTGGAGGAACTGAGAAAAGAAAGGAAAAAGGAAAGTACCTTAAAAAACTGGAGTTCCTTGAAGTATTAATGAGCCCCAGTGAGTGTCAGTACAAAGCTCTCAAGGGACTTGTTAAAGCAGATAATTGGAGCCATGATTGCATAAACTACTAAAAGAGTTGGTGTCAAAAGGGAAACTCCAAGTACCTTAAAAAAACTGAGTACCTTGAAGCATTAATAAGCCCCACTGAGTGTCATTACTGACAAAGGTTCTCAAAGGACTCATTAAAGCAGATAATTGGAGACCATCACTACACAAACCTCTCAGAGACTCAATGTCAAAAAGTAGAACCTAAATTAACCACGAGTGCCTTGAAGTGTTAATGAGCCCCACTGAGTGTTGTTACTGACAAAGGCTCTCAAGGGACTCATTAAAGCAGATAATTGGAGGCCATGATTGCACAAAGCTCTCAGAGATTCCAAGGCAAAAGCAAAACCCAATCTTGAGTATCTCAAAGTATTAATGAGCCCCACTGAATGGCAATACAAAGCTCTCAAGGGACTAATTAAAGTAGATAATTGGGGGCATCATTGCATAAAATACTAAAAGAGTTGGTGTCAAAAGGGAAAGACTTGACATTTCTTTGTTCCCTCCTGTCATCTTGGCCTCGAATTTCCTGCTCTAACTGGAACCTGGGGACACTTGCTCAGTCCTGTCCCTCAGTGGGACCCCTTAAAACTTCAAGAAACTTCAGTATTTTAATTTGAGTTCTTGAGAAGATTTTGGAACACTCTCTCAGGGAATGATTATAATGTAAAGCAAACTAAAGCCTCAAGAGATTCATTAAAGTCCTTGTGCTGTGTGTTTGGGCTGCTGAGCTGGGGTGGGCTCCTGGCACAGAGGCAGCTCCTGGCAAGGAAGGGGAGCTTCAAAAAGACATTGCTACTGAGGAACAGCTCCTTTCCCAGCCCATTGGGGCTGAGGGCACTGCCTGCATGTACCTGAGAGGAGTGAACCAGACAGAAGCTTAAAGCAACTGCAAGGACTATTCTGAGTTTATTCATGGAGAAATCTTCACCACTTCTGACACAGTAAGTCTTTGGCTGCAGGGATCTCCTAAAGCTGATCCATGAAAGCACTGACATGAATGTAAGGATGGTTCTGCTGCTATTTCTGGTTTGGGGAGGATGTGCTGCAGAGCGGGGCTGCCCTGGGCACTGTCAGAGGGACAGGGCAGGACGGCTCCTGCTGCCAGGGACGGCTGCAGGGGCTGAAGCTGGGGCTGCAGCCAGGGCTGCCCAGGGCTGTCCTGCAGAGCAGCTCCTGCAGCCCTCAGGGCTCTTGGCCAGCCCAGGCCATGTGCCACCTGCCAGGAGCAGCTCTCAGCCTGCCTGGCAGCTCCCCATGGACTGTGGGGAGAAGTTGGAGGTGGAAGGAGCCACCCCCATCAGGGCAGATTCCTCCTGCTGTGGAGATGGTGCTGCATGGCCAGGGCTGCTCTCAGCTTTCTCCTCAAGGCAAGGCAAAGGGGCTGGTAGGTGTGTCTGTGTCACTGACACTCCTGCACTGTCCCGCTGGGCTTCGGCAGATCTGCCTCACATCTCCCTCACAAAGTGCCTCCTCACCCTCCTGTGCCTCCAGACAGCAGCAGCAGCACCTTGGCTTGCAGCATCTCAGTTTGTGTGAGCTGCCCTTAAGGCCCTGCTGGCAGGGAGATGGCCCTGGGCAGTGCCCTGTGCTGGGAGGGGTGTGCAGGGCAGAGCTGAGCCCCCAGGGCTGGGCTGGGCTCTGGCAGCACTGGCAGGGACAAGGCCTGGATAGAGAGAAGCCTCTCCCAGTAGGCATAACTCCCGACAACAGAGAGCCAGGCCAACTCTTGGTATCTCTCTCTCTGTCCATCTGCAAAAAAATTAAAAAGACTTTGTGGAAAAGTATTTTGAAATTGGAGCCTTCAAAGTCCACTTAGTTTTTAAAGTATGATTTAAATGCAATCACAATGAAAGAGAGGGAGGTGAAATGAGCAAATAGCACCAGTGTGGGACCAGCAGGACTGACTGCATTGGGGAACAGGGAGCCATGTTTTCCATTTGGGCTCCCCAGTGTTTCAGGCTGAGAGCAATGCTGAAGATGAGGCAGTAAGTCAGGAGCAACAGATACCCAAACTGAAAAATGTTTAGCAAAGTTACCCCAACAATAAGAGCTGTATTTTGAGGGGATTCCTAAGAAAATAGCATAGGATTGAGTCAAGGAGTTGGTCACAGCTTATCAATGTCTTCTTTCAACAGTCCACAATGTCCAGAGTGAAGAAATGTCCAACAGCAGCTCCATCAGCCACTTCCTCCTGCTGCCATTGGCAGACACGCGGCAGCTGCAGCTCCTGCACTTCTGCCTCTTCCTGGCCATCTCCCTGGCTGCCCTCCTGGCCAACGGCCTCATCATCAGCACCGTAGCCTGCGGCCACCACCTGCACACCCCCATGTTCTTCTTCCTTCTCAACCTGGCCCTCAGCGACCTGGGCTCCATCTGCACCACTGTCCCCAAAGCCATGCACAATTCCCTCTGGGACACCAAGAACATCTCCTTTGCTGGATGTGCTGCTCAGCTCTTTTTTTATGTGTTCTTCATGTCAGCAGAGTATTATCTCCTGACCATCATGTGCTACGACCGCTACGTGTCCATCTGCAAACCCCTGCACTACGGGACCCTCCTGGGCAGCAGAGCTTGTGCCCACATGGCAGCAGCTGCCTGGGCCAGTGGCTTTCTCAATGCTCTGCTGCACACAGCCAATATATTTTCCCTGCCCCTGTGCCATGGCAATGCCCTGGGCCAGTTCTTCTGTGAAATCCCACACATCCTCAAACTCTCCTGTTCACACTCCAACCTCATGGAACTTGGGTTTCTCATTTTTAGTGTCTGTTTAGCACTTGGTTGTTTTGTGTTCATTGTTTTCTCCTATGTGCAGATCTTCAGGGCTGTGCTGAGGATCCCCTCTGAGCAGGGCCGGCACAAAGCCTTTTCCACCTGCCTCCCACACCTGGCTGTGGTCTCCCTGTTTCTCAGCACTGCAGCGTTTGCCTACCTGAAGCCCCCCTCCATCTCCTCCCCATCCCTGGATCTGGCCCTATCATTTCTGTACTCAGTGGTGCCTCCAGCCCTGAACCCTCTCATCTACAGCCTGAGGAACCAGGAGCTCAAGGATGCCCTGAGAAAATTGATGACTCTGTATTTTCTGAAGCATTAAACTTTTCTGCTGCATAATCTTCACAATGTAACTCTCTAGAAGCTCACCTTTTTTTTTTTTTCCATATTTGTCCTTTTTTTCTACAGTATCTTTTTCTATCGTTGTAATATTTCTTACAAAATACTGTAGAGTTACTCTTTGCATTTCTACATGAATATCTACCTTTTATTTGAAACACAAAGACATGCAAGAGGTCTTTCACCTGTGCATTTAAATAAAAACAAATGCCTGCCCTGCCCTCTGTTTCCAGGATCCTTCCTCAGCCCTTCTCTGTCTCTGCAATGCAGTGCCTGTGGGCAGAGGTGGAGGGAAGAGACTCCCAGCACAGCAGCACAGCCAGGGACAATGGCCCTGGCTCTTCCCACATCTGCTCTTCCCAACTCCACCCTCTCCTTGCCAGCCCTTCTGTGGCTGTGAGGCCACAGTGCTCTGGCAGCTTGGTCACTGTCCTGCTGTGTGTCCGTGCTGTGCCCACAGGCAGGGACAGGCCATAGGCACTGCTGGGACACAGCTGGGCTCCAGCACAGCAGCTCCATCAGCAAAGGGCATCTCCTGAGGGCAGGGCGGAAGGCTTTGCTGTCCTCCAGAGCTGCTGTCAGCAATGTGCTCCAGGAATGCCCTGGCCAAGCAAAGCCCAGTGCCTGGGGCAGAGGGGCAGCGTGCAGGGGGCACACAGCAGTGTCCTGGCACAGCCAGAGCTCCTGGGATGGACCTGAGGGAGCAGCAGGGCAGGGCCTGGGCTGTGTCTTTGTTCTGGGCACAGCCTGGGAAGGTGCCCCAGGGCAATTGTCCCACACCAGCCCCTGCAATCACCACACCCAGCACTGGCCTCTCCCCCAGTTGCAGGAGGTTGTTTGTCCCTGCATGGAGGGACACTGAGTGACCAGGCCAGCAGACCATGTTTGCTCTGTACTGAGGAGATTTCAGCAGTGCATCGTGTGTGTGTGGGGAGATGAACCTGAGTGAGCACAAACACCATCATCAGCACTCGGGGGTGGCACAGTTCTGGTGGCACAAACATTGCCTTGAGGCCACTACACTCTGGGAAACCACCTGAATTCATTACTGGGCTGTGGTGAGGATTGCATAGAAAGAAACATTCTGGCAGGGATGTTCCAGGAAAAAATATTCAAGGCAGGTAAGGACTGCATAGAGAGACAATTGGAATGGTAGGTTTTTTGGGAAGAAATCAGAGCTACCTCCCTTCTGAACCACCCTGAGGACCTGGACAGGGTTGTGCTGTGCTCTGGGCACTGACCAGGAGCTGAGGGATGTGGAAAAGGCCTTTGGAGTCAGGGATGCTGAGAAGGCTGGGCAGTGTCTCTGTGACACCTCTCTCAAACTCCTTGGAAAGGCCAGAGCCATCCCAGAGGGTCCTGGGCACTTGGGAAGGGCAGACATGGAACCAGTCTGCAAACAGGGCAGAGGGGGGCACTGGGACAGTCACAGACTGGTCAGGCTCAGCAGGGAAGGGCAGGTGGCAAATCCTCCTGCAGCCATTCCAGGCACTGGCAGCACAAGGCAGGGATTGCAGAACCCCTGTGGGAGGGAAAAGAAGGGGATGTTGTGTGCCCAGACTTTAGCCAGGCCTGGGACATGGTCTGCTGTGCTCTCCTCAGAGCCAGATTGGAGAGAGCTGGGCTGCAGGAGAGGAACATGGGGTGGGTGGGAATTTGGCTGAACAATCAGGGTCAAATGTCATCCATGGCACAGAGTCCTCTTGGCAGCCACTCCCTGGTGACATCCCTCAGTGACCAGCCCTGGACCACCAGTGTGGAACATTTCTATTATCTCTACAATGGCATGAAATGCACTTTCAATTCCTTTGTGGATGCTGCCAAGTTGCAGGGAGTCTGTGACCGAATTCATCTGGTTAATGGTGACTGCAAAATGTAATTTGGCAAAATGACTGAGTTGGGTAAATTTCTCTTGCCATCAGGTGTCAACCAAGGCACAAAAAAGGTTGACTTTATGTATCAGAAAAAAAGGCAGTTTAATATGGAAAAATCAAACCCAAACAAAAAAAACAAAGCAAGACCCACCCGCAACAACAAAAAACCCCACGAACCAAGCAAGCACAAAAAGCAAAGGCCATACACAGAAGAAAAGCAAATCCACAGGAACTCTCCTAGCAGCAAGAAAATACTTAACCATATTGTAGCAGGAGTGGATTCTGTATGTGTAGGTGCTGTTTTGAATTAAAATGTTCTTAAAAAACAAATCAATTCCCTACTCCCCTTGCCCGTTGCTTCTCTCAGTTAATTTCTGATCATGGTGTGCCATGGAATGGAACATCCCTTGGGTCATCCAGCCCATCTGTCCCATCCCTGTTCCCTCAGAACACTTGCCCACCCCAAGCCCATGGCTTGGAGGGGGTTGCAAACACGCCTCGTGGGGCGAGCACTGTGACAAGGACAGGAGAACAGAACAACATTTACTTTTGGCAAGGACAAGGAGAACAGAACAGCACAGCCTTGGAGAACAGATAAAGGATGTAGCTGAGGCAAACAGAAGTCACACAAAATGCAAGGAGGATGCCAGATCAGCTCTGCAAGGCAGATAAAACAGAAATTATAAAAAACAATAATACTGCCCTAACTCAAAAGTGGAGGTTGAGAAGAAGCTCCCTGAAAAGGGCACTGGATATTGAAGACAGACCCCAAAGAACCATAGAAGGACTTGTGATAAGGAGTATAACTATGTCCAAAAATTCAAAGAAAGTGGGAATAGCTAAGGAGTATGTAACCAGTGTGTGTGATAAAACCTCTGTTCATTCAATGCTCAGTGCACTCAAATGGAGGAAGGTTTGCCATGGTGACCACCATGATGTAATAAAGAATATCTGTTTTCAGATATTCAAAACTGTGTTCAAAACGTTCTTTCCTGTGGGTTTCAGTGTCAGTGCTGTCCTTGACTCCATTATGGCCCTTGCACAGTTTCACAATGGCCCCTTGGTTCCATGGGGCCCTGCTATATAACAATGGACCCTTGGTTCCATTTGGGTCTGTACTGTCAAAATGGCCTCCTTGGTTCTGCACTGCCACAATGCTCTTCTTGGTGCCACGAGGCCTTGGTGTGTCACAACAACCCCTTGGTTCCATGAACTGCCATGGTGTCACCACGGTCTCTTGGATCCGCAGTATCACAATGGACAATTGGTAAAGCAGCCCTGCAATGTCACAATGAATATTTGGTTCATGAGGACCCACAATGTCACCATGGCCCCTTGGTTCCACGAGGCCTCACTGGATAACAATGGCCCCTCAGTTCCAGGAGGTTTTGTACTGTCAATGCTCTCCTTGGGTCCACAGTGTGAAAATGGCTGCTTGGTTCCATGAGGTTCCTCAGTGTCACAGTGGTGTCCTTGGTTCCATGAGGCTCTGCAATGTCACAATGTCCCATTGTTTCCATGAGCTTCTGTCCCATCAACCATGTCCTTTGTTCAAATGAGGCCCCACAATGTCACAATGGCCTCTTGGTTCCATGAGGCTCCATAGCCTAACATGGTTGCCTTGATTCCAAGAGGTTCTACTGTGTCACTCTGGACTCTAGGTTCAATGAGGTTCTGTGGTATCACCATGGTCTCCCTGGATCCACAGTATCACTATGGACCACTGGTTCCATGTGGCCCTGCTGTGTCTCAGTGGCTCCTTGGTGCCATGAAGCCCCACTGTATAACAATGGAATCTTGGTCCCATGAGGTTCTGGACTGTCAGAATGGTCTTCTTGGTTCTGGACTGTAACAATGGACCCTTGGTTCCACGAGATTCCATGATGTCACAATGATCTCCTTGGTTCCATGAGGCCGTGGAGTGTCACAATGGACCCTTGGTTCCATGAGGTTCCATAGAGTCACCATGGTCTCTTTGGATCCACATTGTCACAATGGACAATTGGTTCCATGGGACTGGGCTTTGTCACAATAAACTCTTAGTCCATGAGTTTCTGGAGTGTCACAATGGTCTCCCTGGTTCAACGAGGCCCTGGAGTGTCACAGTGGCTGCTTGGTTCCATGAACTGCCATAGTGTCACAATGGTGTCCTTGTTTATGCAGTGTCATACCGGACCCTCGGTTCCATTAGGTTCCTAAGTGTCACAGGTCTCCTTGGTTCCATGTGGCCCTGCTGTGTCACCACAGCCCCTTGGTTCCAGGAGTTTCTGGGCTGTCAACAGTGGTTCCTTTGTTCCAATCAGGCACCGCTGTGTCACACTGGACCCTGGGTTCCATGAAGTTCTTCAGTGTCACAGTGGCCCCTTGGATCCATGTGGTCCCATAGTGTCACCATGGCCTCCTTGGATCTGCATTGTCATAAGGGACCATTGGTTCCATGTGGCCTGGCTGTGTCACAGTGATGTGGATTCCGTAATTGCCTTCAGCGTCACAATGGAGCCTTGTTTCTGTGAGGCTCTCAACTGTCACAATTGTCTCCTTGGTTCCATCAGCCCCCGCTGTGTCACAAGGGTCCCCTTGGTTCCATGAGGATCCAAAAGCTTTGAATAAACTGAGCGACACCTGCTTGACACACCTGGACTGTCTGCATTCAAAAGAGGGGTTAAAGGTGAGAATGGCACCAGCAGCTTCCATCTGCAACAGAGATCCAGGGAAAGGAGAGGGTCAGAGAATTCAGCTGAAAGACTCATAGAATTCTGCTTACAGAGATCATTTCTGCTCACACTCACCCTTGCAGAAAGGAGACATTATTCCAGGCAGCCTGGACTGAGCATGTGCTTCTACAGTGGGGGTTTGTCGTTTAGGAAACCTGCTCAGGCTTTTCCATTCTGTCTTCACAAACAGGAAAACTTCTCCTGGGCCTGTGTACAGGCAGAGCCCTGAGGAGAGCAGGTGGGACATGGTGCAATGGGCTGGGACACCCAGCTGCAGAGCTCAGGGGACAAGGTTCTGCTTCAGGGCACAGGGATGTCAGTCCCAGGTGGGCCATGTCAGACATGGTGAGGCTGGGGGTGAGGAGCAGGTTGTCCAAACAGGGTCAGCCTGCAAGGGGCTCATTCTTCTGTGTGCCCACACCTCCTAAGGAGACATTCAGTATCAAGATCACTTGGGGAATGCTTTTATCCCCTCTTCTCAGAAATGAAAACTAAAAAAAATGCTCACATGATTAAAGAAAAAAAGTAATGAGGTGCACTTTGAAATCTTCTTCCTTAAAAGAACTCCAAGCATTCTCCAAGCAGCTGCACAAGCCCTGGAGACTTGATGACAATTGAAGGAAGACAAAGAGCTCCTGAGAACTTTTTGTATTTAATGATCCCCATGGTGGATTTAGGGCTGAGTGCAGGACCCCCAGGCACTGAGAGAAGGTTGAAGAAGCTGCTCAAGGAGTCAGAAGCAAAACTCCAAGTCCCTTGGAGCATCACTGGCCCCACTGAGGGCAGGGACTGCCAAAGGCTCCCCAGGGACTGGTAAGAGCAGATCCTTGAGGGCAGGATTGCAGGAGCCCGAGGCTGTGAGCAGGGAACTGCAATGCTGAGCAAGGCCTGGGCTGGGTGGAGGAAGCAGAAAGGCCAAGGCCTGAGCCCAGGCCTGGGCCAGCAGGGCCTGTCCCTCACAGGTGGCTCGGGGCTGTTGCTGGGGCAGTGGGATGGCAGGGGCAGCAAGGACAAATGTCATCAAGCTGTGTGACACTCCAGATGCTCATGGAACCAAGGGCCAGTGTGACACAGCAGGGCCTGATGGAAACAAGAGGCCATGGTGAGCCTGCAGGGCTGTAACACCCCAGAACACTGAAATGCTGGGGGTAACCAAAGGTTCCTTTAGTCAAGTTTGGTGCACAGGACAAACCCCAGCCAGGTATTCTCAACATGGCCAGATTCAGAGAAGATTCTTGGTAGGAAGGGACCCACAAGGATCATCAAGTCTAACTCTTGAGTCAATGGCCCACACACGGATTGAACCCACAACCTCGGTGATACCAGCACCCTGCTCCAACCAACTGAGCTAAGAGGTCCAAATAACACAAAATTTTACAGGCAAAATATAGACAATCAAAGAACTTGGGCAGAAGGATTTATACAAGCTCCAACCCACCATAAAACTCTTCTCATAGCATTAACTTAATTAACACAAGACCATTTAAGCTACAAACCTTTAACCCTGAAGATGTAAAATTACCCAAAAACGTTCCAGGTAAGCAGGATTAGGCAAAGAAATAGAGAACAACAGAAGCACAGAAGATCTATAGACAGAAATGCACACAGGTAACAGCTGCTCAATTTCCAGCATGGCTCACAGAAGATGCCCAGCAGACAGCAGGAACCAGACCACAGCTGACCTCGAGCTCCAGCTTTTAATCCCCTGAGCCTGTGTGGGCCTGCCCTTTGGGTGGGATTTCCAGTTGTTTGCCCAATCAGAGTCAGGGTTTGTACCTGCTGCTAGTGTGTGACTGACTGACAGCTCAGCCAATCCGAGCTGGGTTAACACTGCCCCTACTGTGTGATTGACAGATTGGCCAATCAGAGCTGGCTTAACATCACCTCTGATGTGTGATTGATTGACAGCTGTGCCAGTCATGGGCTGGGGGCGGGGCTCTGTCCCACCACAAACCAAGGCCAGACCTGGCCCTGGCCCCACACAGAGTATTCAGAGCATCCCGAGGTGTCTGGGACATTGAGCTCATCCAGCCTCTGACACCCACCATGGTGACACTGTGGAACCCCACGGAACCATGGGTCAGTTGTGACAATGTGGGTCCGAGGACACCATGGTGACACTGTGGTGCCTCATGGAACCAAGGAGACCATTGTGACACCCGCGGGCCCCAAGGAACCAAGGGTTTATGGTGACCTTGTGGAACCCGTAGTGATACAGAGGAACCATTGTGACACAGCGAGTGCACGTGAAGCCAAGGGGCCATTGTGGCACTTCAAGGCTTTGTGGAACCAAGAACCCACAGTGACATTGCAAGGTGTCATGGCAGCATGGGGCCATTGTGACGCTTCAGAAGCAAGGAGAACATTGTCACACTGCAGGGCCCCATGGAACCAAGGGAACATTGAACAGATCTGGCTGGGCCTCCTGGGGGCCACCTGGCAAGTCCAGCTGATCTTGGTATGTCCAGGGCCACTTCTCATCTGTCCCTGAAGCACTGGGGCTCAGTGCTTTCCTTCCTATGGAAAAGAACTCCTCCAGGTGTCCAGTGCCAAAATTGGTATTTGTCCTCCAAATTTCCGTATATTCAAAGATTATTCCCAGATGAAATCAGCCAGGAGAGATAGATCTGGCTGGCCGTGGCTTCCTGAGGGCTGGCACTCATGTGCCTTTGAAAAACTGGGGCTCTGTTGCGAGGTCCAGCAGTGTCACAGTGGTCTCCATGGTTCCACAAGGCCCCAAAGATTAACACTGGGCTTTTTGTTCCACGGGGCCCTGCAATGTCACCATGGCCCCATTGTTACATCAGGTTTCACAGTGTCACAATGGACTTCATGTTTCCACGAGGCCAAAAAGTGTCACAACTGTATTCTTGATTTCATGAGGCCCCACGAAGCCACAAGTGCCCTCAAATTCCATAAGGCTCCAGAGGTCCACAATGGACTCCTTGTTTGCACAGTGTCACAATGGAGCCCTGGTGACACAAGAGCCTGCAGTGTCACAATGGATTCTTGGTGCCCTGACACCCTGCAGTGTCATTGTCACAGTTGTGGCTGAGTACATGAGGCCCTGCAGTATCACAGCAGGCCCTTAGTTCCAGGGGTCACCTAGGTGTCAAAATTGTTCCCTTAGTTCCATGAGTCTCTGCAGTGTAGCAATGGCCCCTTGGTTCAACAAAGCCCACTGTGTCACTGTGGCCTCTGTGGTTTCACAATGACCCAGAGTCATCAATGGACCTTGGTTCCATTTAGCCCCACAGTGTCACAATGGGCCCTTGCTGCCCCAGGACCCTGCAGTGTCACAATCATCACAGAATCACAGAATCACCCGGGCTGGAAAAGATCTTTGAGAGCATCTAGCCTAACCTGTGACCCAACACCACCTTGTCACCCAGACCATGGCACTCAGTGCCACATCCAGTCTTTCCTTAAACACTTTCAGGAATGATGACTCACCCACCTCCCTGGGCAACCCATTCCAATGCCCAATCACCCTTTTTGTGAAGAATATTTCCTAATGTCCAGCCTAATCCTCCCTTGGAACAGCTTAGGGCTCTATCCTCTTGTCCTGTCACTGCTCCCTGGGAAGAAGAGCCCAACCACCCCCTGGCTGTACCCTGTGGAGAAGCAGTGGGGGATATAAGAATAAAAAAATTGTCAAATGGTTTGAGTGAGAAGAGACCAAAAAAAGCCTCTGGTCCAACTCCCAGTCCATTACCCAGGGACACCTTCATTCATTCAGGTAATACAAAGCCCCTGATCTTGGACACTTCCAGGGATGGGGTTTCTATTCAGAGGGCAACAACCTGTGCCAGTGTCCAGCCACCCTCATCATAAATATTTCATCCTTATGGAAAATCTAAATCTGCCCTCATTAAGTATAAGGATATTCTCTTTTATTCTGGCAATAAAACCTTAAGAAAAAAGGTTACTCAGCCATTGCTGGACTTAAATCACAAAATCTCCAAGGCTGAACACCTTTGGGAGGGCCCACAGATCTCCCAGGACATGGTTTAGAGGCCCCAAGGAAATGATCACTCTATGGGAGCTAGGAAGTCTTTGGCTAAGTTGCATGGAGACTGAGGACAGAACAAGAATAGACCATGAGGATTACAAACGTGGATTCAAATATATTGGACCTCTTTTCCGAGTGGAAATGAGCCTGAGATGGGGAAACTGAGAGGCACTTTTTAAAAAAGATTTTATTCCATTATCAGTATCATTGAAGAGTGAAACATAAGAGATGTAAAACTCAATGCCATTCTATCTGAAGCCAAGTTATTTCCTGGTTACAATACCTTAGAAATGCTTTTCAGCCTATTAGCTTTTGCCACACAAGGGTGGAAATAATTCTAACACTAATCACCGAGTATTCTACCCCACGTCCTCTTGCCTCAATGCATTTCACGTTCCAATTCTTTAAAAAATCTGGTCATTTTGCAAGGCCATCATTTGAAACTTGTTTCTAGTTCAATCTCTCTCTCAGCAATGTCTTCTCTATTCCAGGGTCTTTTTGAGTCAGCACACCTTATCTCAGAGTTTGCATCCAGATGTGCAAGACTGTGTGAGCTTTCAGTCAGGCTTTGAGAATCCTTTACAAATCCATTTCTCATAAATATCAATCACAGAATGCTGCAATCACCTCTGCCCTAAAGAGAACAGTAATAAAAATACACCCCTGAAAATTGGAATGGATATTTCTAAGAAGGCCTTTGTCATATTTCTCCATAACTGGAGTTGAAAAACTTCCTGATGAACTGCGCCAGACCAGAGGGAAATCAAGGCAGAACTGTGGTTTGCTAGGAAACCTCTGAAGAATTCAGTCAAAATCGAACTCCAGAATTTCTGATGCCATTCATGGGTCCCACTGAGGGACACGACTGAGAAAGTGCCCCCAGGTTCCAGTGAGAGCAGGAAATTGCAGGCAGAGATGACAGGTAGTGTGGGAAATGCAGGCACGGAGAGCTCTCAGGGCCTTGTGCATACAGGCTCAGAGATTGAGATGGATCCAAGGTTTGACCTAAGACCTTGGAGAAATCTTGGGGAATCAGAGCGTGAAAAGTAAAATAGATATAATACAAGAATATAGTTATAATTATATAGTATAATATGGATACATTATATAGTTATAATTAGTTTAAGTAGAGATATGTTTTAAGCAAACACAAATATACATTATGTAAGCAAAGCAGTGTGTTAAGTAAGATAGTAAATGTTTGTAAAGCTTAGCAATAGAACCTGTTATAAAGTTATTTAGAAGTTTAAGATAGATCAATGTAGGTCTGTGAAGTGTTATAGGATTGGTTGAAAAATGATGCATTGTGGCAATGCCATGGGACGTAAAGCAATTAATGATTGGTGTAAAAGGATGCTGGGAAACTTTGTAGAAGTATTTGATTGGCTAAAAAACTAACATAAGGCATTGTAACTATGAATTAGGCAGGTTCTGATATTATGGTGTTGGAGATAACACCTTTAATGTCTCACTCTTCTATGAGACTGACACCATGAGGCCATAAACCATCTTTGACAACGTCTCTCAGTTGTAAAAGACTTTTGTAATAATAATATCCCAATAGGCATTTTTTGGACATCAAAGCTGCCAATTAAAGTCAATATGGATTTAAGAACACCAGGTCTATCCATTGAAATCAATGGGGATTTTGAGGAAATTTGGTGTTAAATGGGGAAATTTGGGTCAATTTGGGGGAAATATTGGGCTGATGTCTGGGAATTTCCGCTCCAGGATTGCAGTGCTGATGCTCTGGATGTCCTGGATGAATTCCTGGAGGCCAATCCTGAATCCCTGATCCCTCACCTGCTGTCCATGCTGGAGCTGTGCCTCCAGCTAAGCCCAAAAATGTCCATTTTCAGCCTGAAATCTGGGAATTCCAAACTCAAAATTGGGATTTTTAGCAGCAAAAATGTTGGACAGCAGCTCTGCCCGCTGAAGTCAGAGGATTGAAGGACACCAGGTCTACCCCTGTGAAGTCAACAGGGATTTAGGGACACTGGGTCTACCCATTGATAGGGCTTGTTGGGAAGTGTTACTGTTTAAACTGGGACCACTGGGAAGGGCTAAGGGAGGACACTGGGGTGACTGGGAGCACTGAAGCAAAAGTGGGACCACTGGGAGGGATTTGTAGAGATAAATGGAGATAAACAGGACTCCAGGTCTAACCCGTTGAAATCAATAGGAATTTAGGGACAGCAGGTCTACCCTTTAAAGACAATGGGGTTTAGGGGCACCTGGTTCCATACGGTAACAAGGTCTATCCAGTCAAAGCAATGAGGATGTTTGAGACACTCGTTTTGGGAGGCCCCAATGATTTTTGGTGATCCAGGTGTCCAGGGGGTACCCAGGTATATCCAAGTGATTTCTGGGGGTATCCAGGTGATTTTTGGGGATAGCCAGGTGTACCCAGGTGATTTTTGAGTGGAATCCAGGTGATTTTGTGCAGTATCCAGGTGTACCCAGATAATTTTTGCAGATATCCAGGTTATTTTTGGGGAACCCAAGTGCTCTGACTCACCGTGACAAGCCAGAAGAAGATGATGGCTACCGTCCTCCCATTCGACATGGACACAGATGAGCTTTGGCAGCTGTGGGGCTGTTGGGGGGCACCCAACATTCAGGGGTACCCCAAAACTCCAGGTGAGGACATCAGGGGTGGGAGGGAGCCCTGAGTTACCTCAGGAGAGGATGCAGTGCAGGTACAGCCAGGTGTTTTGGTGCATGGGGTTGGTGAAGACGGTATTCTGCAGCAGCTCCAGCTCTGGGATGGGCAAAGGAGGCACCCCAAAATATCAGGGGGGCAGCAGGGGAAACCCCAATATCTCAGTGGGGGCACCCAGGTATCCAGAAGTTCAGATCTAGCCATTGAAATCATTGTGGATTTAGGAACACCAGGTCTACCCATTCAACACAACAGAACCCACCAGCTCCCACTTTAGGCGAGGGAGGGGCTGAAAAATTCTGGGGATCCCACAAAATTGTGGGAGATTTTTTGGGGAATCCCTCACCTTCCTTCAGCCTTCCAGGGGGCAGAGCCCTTGCCGTAGTTCCTGGTGGGCATCAGCAGCCCCAGGCAGTGTTGCCAGGCTGAAAAGTTGGAGAAGCTGCGGCTCAGCAAGGCCCTGGTGAAGGCCAGCTCGTCCTTGAGGTCCTGGCTGGCTGCAAGTGCCTACCAGTGTTCCCAGGTGTGGACTGGGAAGGCACCAGTATAAACCATTAATCGCTTGGAGCCACTCACGAGCTCCTGAGGCCTGTGGCAGCAGCTCCCAGTATAAACCAGTAAGGTCTCATGCACCCAAACTCATACTCAGTGTAGTCTAGGGGCTCCTAGTGTGGTCCTGGTGCTCCCAGGTTTATACTGGGAAGGCACCAGTATAAACCAGTAAGCGCTGGGAGCCACCCCTGAGCCCGTGAGCCCATGGTGGCAGCTCCCAGGAGAAAACAGTAAGGCCAGCACAACCTGAAGTCACTTCCAGTAGGTCACAAGCCCCATTCCAGTATAAACCAGTAAGGCAAGCATCCCCAGAAGTTCCTCCCAGTGGAGTGCCAAGCATCCCCAAGACCCCTCCCAGTCTAATCCAGTACACCCCAGTTTAACACAGTAAAATCCAGACTATCCCAGTATAACCCTTTATAAACCACTACAACCCACTCATCCCCAGCACCCCATCCCAGTATAAATCTGTATAACCCAGTATAACTCACAGTCGGCCACTAGGTCCTCCCAGTCATCAGGAGGCACAGACACACCCCTTCTGCCTTTCTCATTGGAACCCAGTACAAACCACGAACACCCCAGCACCCCATCGCAGTAAAAACCAGTATAACCCAGTACAACCAGTACACACAGTGCTAGGCCCTCCTGGACACTCACACACCCTCTGTCAGTATAAACCAGTACAACCCAGTGACCTCAGCCCTGTCCCAGCAACCCCTAGACCCCATCCCAACACAAACCAGTACAAACCAGTACAAGCCACTCACAGTTTTAGGGGTCATCCACCAGGAGGTGCTCGCACAGTGCCAGGTCCTCCCGGCCAGCAGGGGGCGCTGCAGTGTCCAGTGTGACCCTACAGAACCAAGGAAACCCCTGTGACACTGCGGGGCCCCACGGAACCAAGAGTCCATTGTGAGACACCTGGGCCACGTGGAGCCAAGGAACCATTGTGACACTGGGGAAACTCATGGCACCAAGGGGCCACTGTGACATTGTGGGGCCTCATGGAACCTGTGAGCCATTGTGACACTGCACGGCCTTGTGGAACCAAGGAGACCACGGTGACACTGTGGGGCCACATGGAACCAAGAGTCCATTGTGACACTCTGGAACTACAGAGACCATTGGTGAGAGTATGGAACCTCAAGGAACCAAAAGTCCATTGTGACAGATCAAGGCCTCATGGAACCCAAAAGAGCCTTGTGACACCGTGGGACCCCATGGACCCAAATCTCCATTGTGACAGTACAGAATCTCTTGGAACCAAGAGTGCAGAGTGACCCAACAAGGCCTTGTGGAACCAAGGAAACCAAAGGTCTCAAACATTCCTTGCAGGTTTCTGACTTGGGAAAGGGGAACCTGTTTGGTAGTATCTTGAGCTGGCACACACTAATATAAGGTGTCTGTTTTCAATGAGGAAATTCAGGAGTTTTAGATTGCTTCAAAAATTAAAAAAAAATTTAAAAAAGGGGAGGGGAAACTCCTTTTGGCCTAAGTGTAGCCAATTCTCTAAGCAAAGCAGGTCCCAGGTGAGTGAGGACAGACAGGATGGGGTTGGGCAATGTGGAGCAAGGTTGTCCACACTGGCTCAGACCTCAAGGCACAGCTTCTGTGAGCAGGCCAGACCTCCTGAGGAGAGACCCTGCATCAATATCAATCACAGAATGCTGCAATCACCTCTGCTCTAAAGAGAATAGCAATGAAATACACCCTTCAAAATAGGAATCTGTATTTCTTAGAAGCTCTTAAAAATATTTCTCCATAATTGGATTTGAAAATCTTCCTAATGAATGGCACCAGACCAGAGGGAAATCAAGGCAGAACCATGGTTTGATCCCAGTGAACCCCGTGGTGCATTTGGTGCTGAGCTCTTGAACCTCAGGGCCTGAGAGGAGACTGTACAAACCTTTCCAGGAGTCCAAGTCAGAAGAAAAACCCAAAGTGTCTCAAAGCATTAATGGGTCCCATTGAGGTCCATCCCCAACACAGGCTCCTCATGGACTCCTTGGAGGAGAGAATGGGAGGCCAGGATTGCCCAAAAATGACTCAGAGACTGAGAAAAGAAAGGAAAAAGGAAAGTACCTTAAAAAACTGAAGTTCCTTGAAGTATTAATGAGCCCCAGTGAGTATCAATACAAAGTTCTCTCAAGGGACTTCTTAAAGCAGATAATTGGGGGCATCACTGCATAAACTACTAAAAGAGTTGGTGTCAAAAGGGAAACTCCAAGTACCTTAAAAAAACTGAGTACCTTGAAGTATTAATGAGCCCCACTGAGCATCATTACTGACAAAGGCTCTCAAGGGACTAATTAAAGCAGATAATTGGAGGCCATGATTGCACAAAGATCTCAGAGACTCCAAGGCAAAAGCAAAACCCAAAGTGCTCTGAAAAACCTGCAGTCCCTGGGAGCATGAAGGAGCCCCCAGGGCCATTCCTGTCCAAGGCTCCCCAGGGACTCGTCCCAGCAGATCCCTGAGGCCATTGGGATGTGGGGGGATGCTGAGGGCAGGACAAGGGGTGCCAGTGGCCAGCCTTGCTGGGGCTGTGCCAGGAGGCCCCAGTGGCTCAGGACAAGGTGTCTCCTCCCAGCCCTTGGTGGCACAGACCCTGCTGTGCCCCAGGGCACCAAGACTTGGCTTCTCTTTGTCCCCACCTGTCATCTCTGCCTCCAATTTCCTGCTCTAACTGGTAATAGAGAACACTTTCTCAGTCATGTCCCAGAGTGGGACCCATTAAAACTTCAAGAAACTTCAGTATTTTAATTTAAATTTTAGTTCTTGAAAAGTTTTTTGAACACTCTCTCAGGGAATGATTATGATGTAAACCGAACTAAAGCCTCAAGAGATTCATTAAAATCCTTGTGCTGTGTCTGTGCTGCTGAGCTTCTGGCACAGAGGCAGCTCCCAAGGTAAACCAAGAGAAGCTTCAAAAAGACATTTCTGCTGAGGAGCAGCTCCTCTGCCAGCCCAGCAGGGCTGAGGGCACTGCCTGCAGGCACTGAGGGCACAGGAGCCAGGCACAGACAGGCTCAAGGCAATCAGGACTGGGAAGACATTGAGCTGAGGCTGCACTTGGGGAAACATCTTCACAGCCCTGGACATGGTGAGTGTGTGGGTGCAGGGCAATGTCCCCTGTGCTCCTGGAGGCATCTTCTGGAGCCAGCACAGCCCACAGCCTGGGGGATGTGTCAGGAGGACTCTCCCAGTTTCTCTGAGGCACAGCAGGAGGAGGAGGAGGATGTTCTGCAGAGCGGGGCTGCCCTGGGCACCGTCAGAGGGACAGGGCAGGACTGCTCCTGCTGCCAGGGACGGCTGCAGGGGCTGAAGCTGGGGCTGCAGCCAGGGCTGCCCAGGGCTGTCCTGCAGAGCAGCTCCTGCAGCCCTCAGGGCTCTTGGCCAGCCCAGGCCATGTGCCACCTGCCAGGGACAGCTCTCAGCCTGCCTGGCAGCTCCCCATGGACTGTGGGGAGAAGTTGGAGGTGCAAGGAGCCACCGCCATCAGGGCAGATTCCTCCTGCTGTGGAGATGGTGCTGCATGGCCAGGGCTGCTCTCAGCTTTCTCCTCAAGGCAAGGCAAAGGGGCTGTCAGCTGTGTCTGTGTCACTGACACTCCTGCACTGTCCCACTGGGCTTCGGCAGATCTGCCTCACATCTCCCTCACAAAGTGCCTCCTCACCCTCCTGTGCCTCCAGACAGCAGCAGCAGCACCTTGGCTTGCAGCATCTCAGTTTGTGTGAGCTGCCCTTAAGGCCTTGCTGGCAGGGAGATGGCCCTGGGCAGTGCCCTGTGCTGGGAGGGGTGTGCACGGCAGAGCTGAGCCCCCAGGGCTGGGCTGGGCTCTGGCAGCACTGACAGGGACAAGGCTTGGATAGAGAGAAACAGCTCCCAGTAGGCACAACTCCAGGCAGCAGAGAGCCTGACCAAACCTTGGTTTCCCTCTCTCTGTTTTGAAATTAGATCCTTCAAAAAGGCTAATTTATTTCTCTAAAATGTTTTAAGTGACATCAGCCTGAATTAGAGGGAGGTGTTACTAGTAAAGTTCAGCTCTGTGGGACTAGCAGGACTGACTGCACTGGGGCACAGGGAGCCCTGTCTTCCCTCTGGGCTCCTCAGTGTTCAGACTGACAGCACTGATGAAGATGAAGCACTAACTCAGCAGCACAAACTGAGCTCAAAAATGTAAATCCTAAGTGAAGTTTCTCCAAAGGACAGGAAATAGTTTTCAGTGAACTCTATATAATATCACATACAAATGATTCAAAGAGGTTGGTCCCAACTTGTCAATGTTTTGTTTCAACAGTCCTCAATGCCCAGAGTGAAGAAATGTCCAACAGCAGCTCCATCAGCCACTTCCTCCTGCTGCCATTGGCAGACACGCGGCAGCTGCAGCTCCTGCACTTCTGCCTCTTCCTGGCCATCTCCCTGGCTGCCCTCCTGGCCAACGGCCTCATCATCAGCGCCGTAGCCTGCGGCCACCACCTGCACACCCCCATGTTCTTCTTCCTGCTCAACCTGGCCCTCACTGACCTGGGCTCCATCTGCACCACTGTCCCCAAAGCCATGCACAATTCCCTCTGGAACATCAGGAACATCTCCTATACAGGATGTGCAGCACAGGTATTTCTGATATTCTTCTTCCTTGGATCAGAGCTTTCCCTCCTGACCATCATGTGCTACGACCGCTACGTGTCCATCTGCAAACCCCTGCACTACGGGACCCTCCTGGGCAGCAGAGCTTGTGCCCACATGGCAGCAGCTGCTTGGGCCAGTGGCTTTCTCACTGCTCTGCTTCACACAGCCAATACATTTTCCCTGCCCCTGTGCCAGGGCAATGCCCTGGGCCAGTTCTTCTGTGAAATCCCACACATCCTCAAGCTCTCCTGTTCACACTCATACCTCAGGAAATTTGCAGTTTCTGCATTCACTAGCTCCTTAGCAGTCATCTGTTTTGTGTTCATTGTTTTCTCCTATGTGCAGATCTTCAGGGCTGTGCTGAGGATCCCCTCTGAGCAGGGAAGGCACAAAGCCTTTTCCACCTGCCTCCCTCACCTGGCTGTGGTCTCCCTGTTTCTCAGCACTGCAGTGTTTGCCTACCTGAAGCCCCCCTCCATCTCTTCCCCATCCCTCGATCTGGCAGTGTCAGTTCTGTACTCAGTGGTGACTCCAGCCCTGAATCCCCTCATCTACAGCCTGAGGAACCAGGAGCTCAAGGCTGCAGTGTGGGGAAGGATGACTGGATGGTTTAACAAAGAGTAAACTCCTTGCCAATTTCTACAAATCACTTGCAATAAAGTCATCTTCGACAGAACTTGTTTGGTTTGGTGGGTGAATTTTTCTTTTCTGTCACTTGCCTTAGTATTTTATTATATTCCACAAAGAAATGTCATTTTTTGTGCATTATTCCATTTTGTTTCTTCCCATGTTTCTTGCAGACCCACATAGTGTCACTAAGGGGCTGCCATCTCAGTGACTTTAAATGAATTGAAGGATCTCTCTCCCAGTAAAGTTTTCTCCAGAGATGCCCCTTTTGTTCCCTTCTCTGGAGCTGCAGCAGCAATGTCTGTATGCAGAGCTTGGGCAGATCAGTGCTGGCACAGCAGCTGTGCCCAGCAGCAGCAGCTTTTGGTGTTGCCAGTGCTGCTCCCGTGCCACTGCCCCGCTGCCCTCCTGGCCCTCGTGTTGCTGCAGGGCCTGAGTGCTCTCAGGGCCGGGCACAGCCCTGGGGGTGGCAGTGCCGGGGCTGCAGCAGAGACAGGCCATGGGCACTGCTGGGGCAGCACTGACGCCTCAGGGCAGAGCCTGGGGGCTCCAGGCTCCTTGGCCAGGCTCTCTCCACAACACTTGGCCAGCCCAATGCTGAGCACAGAAAAGCCCCACGAGCAGCCCCAGGCTGGCCATGGGCAGGCTGGGGGCAAACAGCATGGCTGGTGCTCTGCAAGCTCCCTGCAAGGGGGACACCCTGGCAAGGAGCAGCAGAGCAGGGGCTGATCCATCCCCACTGCGCTGGACACCCCCGGGCAGCGTCCCAGAGCGTCCTCATGCACCTGCCAACAACATCCCCCCTCTGCAGCCCTGGCCTCTCCCCCAGCTCACACAGGAGCCGCATCCTTGCAGGCACACACACGGCAGCACTGGCTCAGGAGCCCCTGTTTGCATTGCACACAGCAGGGTCATCACCCCCATGGGGCTGCTGTGGGGACATGGAGCTGAGTGAGCACAAATGCCATCAGCCCCTGGGGCCAGCACGGGATGGGGGATGGCAGGGAAACCACCTGGGTTTGTTGTGGCCTCTGAAGTCAGCCAGAAAGTTGGTTCCCATCAGCTGTGAGTTTCCTGTCCCACTGCAAATGTTGTTGCTCAGAGCCAGGACTGCCTGGCAGGTGCCCCCAAACTTCCCTGAGCATTTCCTTGGCTTCACCTTTGCTTTCTTTACTCCTTCCTAATCCAGCTTTCTTCCCCTTGCCCATTCTGGTCGCATCCCCTACAAACAGCCCATCCCTGATTGCCCTTTCCTCTCTGGCCTCACTCCCTATTTCTGTTCCCATATTGCCACCATGGGAACATCCCTTGGGGAGCAGGATCATCCTCCAAGTGCTTCAGAAATTGTCTGCAGGGTCCTGCAGTGCCTCGTGCTGCTCCCTTGCCAGAGACACCACAGGCCAGGGGGGCACATCTGGGCTGCTGTGTCTGGGTGTGGGGCTCCATGTTGTGGGCAATGAGGAGGGGCTGGAGAGGCTCTGCAGGACTGACAGGAAGGGCTTTGGGGCTGTGTGGAGAAGCTGAGGGACTTAGGGCTGCTGGACCTTGTGAAGAGGAGACCCAGGGCTCATCCTGCAACTGCTCCAGTGGTGGTTTCAGAGAATCACAGAGTCAGCCAGGCTGGAAAAGAGTTTGTAAATCGTTGAGTCCAACCTGTGCTCTGACACCACCTTGTCTCCCTGAGCATCCTCTTCTCCAGGATAAACATCCCCAGCTCCCTAAACCACTGCTCACAGGTGTTGTGTTCCAGACCCCTCACCAGCCTTGTTGCCCTTCTCTGGATACACTCCAGCCCCTCCATGTCCTTCCTAAATTGGGGCCCAGAACTGGACACAGCACTCGAGGTGCTGCCCAAGCAGTGTCGAGTACAGGAGAAGAATCACTGCCCTGCTCCTGCTGGCCACACCATTCTTGGTTGTGGCCAGTTGCCATGGACTTTCTTGTCCACCTGGGCACACTGCTGGCTCATGTCCAGCCTGCTGTTCATCAGTGCCCCCAGGTCCCTTTCTGCCTGGCTGCTGTTCAGCCACTCTGTCCCCAGCCTTTAGCACTGCAGGGGTTGTTGTGGCCAAAGCGCAGTACCCGGCACTTGGTCTTGTTAAATCTCTCCTTGGATTTGGGCCCTGGATCCAGCCTATCCAGGCCCATGTACTGAGCCCTCCTACCTTCCAGAAGATCCACACTCACACCCAGCTTAATGTAAGGACGATTCCATACGGTCTTAGAATGTCACAATTTCATGAGGCCTCCCAGTGTCACAATGTCTTTTTGGTTCAATGGAGCCTCAGGGTTTCACAAAGTCCCTTGGATCATTGTGCCCTGCAGTGTCATAATGGATCCTTGGTTCCATGAGGTCTCACAGTGCAGCAATGCTCTCCTTGGTTCCACAGTGTCACAATGGCCTCTTGGTACGAGGTCCAGCAGTGTCACGGTGGTCTCCTTGTTTCGAGAAGGACAGAAAGTGTCACAACTGTCTTCTTGATTTCATGAGGTCGCATGGAGTCACATGGACCCCTGAATTCCATAAGGGTCCACGGTGCCACAATGGACCCCCGCTGACACAAGATCCTGCAGTGTCACAATGGTTTCTTGGTGCCATGACACCCTGCAGTGTCAGTGTCACAGTGGTGTCTGAGTCCCTCTGCAGAGCCCTCCTGCTCTCCAGCACATCCACACTCACACCCGGCTTGGTGCCATCTGCACATTTGCTGATGCTGCACTCAATTCCCCCATCCAGATCATCAATGCAGATATTGAAATCCACGCTGGCTGGCTCTGATCCCTCAGCCATCCTGGAGGTGCCCTGTGATGGCATTCAAGGTGATCTGTTCCATCACCTCACCAGGCACCCAGGTCAGGCTGACAGGCCTGCAGTTCCCCACATCCTCCTTCCAGCCCTTCTTGAGCATGGGCTCACATTGGCACCTCCAGTCCTCTGGCACCTCCCTGCTGAGCCAGCACTGATGAGAAATGATGGAGAGCAGCTTGGGGAGCTCATCCAGCAGCTCCCTCATCCCCCTAGGATGGATCCCATCTGGTGCCAGAGACACCTGTGAGCATCTGAGTGGCTCAGCAGGTCCCCAGCTGCTTCCTCCTGGATTACAGGGGTCTGTTCTGCTCCCTGTCCCTATCTACCAGCTCAGGAGAACACTTGTCCTGAGAATATCCTGTCTAATTGTTTGAAACTGTGGCAATGAATGGGTTAAGTATCTCAGACTTTATCTCATCTTCAGTTTCTCTATTCCCCACAGCATCCAATAAAGAGCTGAGATTCTCCTTGTCCGCCGGTTTACTAATAACTTATTTATAGAAATATTTTCTATTATTTTTCACAGAAGTGGCCAAGTTAAGTCCTAATTGAGTTTTCACTTTTCACATTTTCTTTCTGCATGACTTAATAACATCCTTAAACACTTCCTGAGTTGCCTGCACCTCTTTCCAAATGTGATGCACCCACTTTTTCCCTGAGTGCCTAGAAAAATCTCCATACCCAGCCAGGCCAGTCATTTTCCTCACTAGCTCACTTCTGGCACACTGGGACAGGCTCCTTCTGCTCATTCATGATTTCTTTCTTGAAGTGTCTCTATCTGTAAGGGTAGGTCTGATGTTTCCCTCGATTTTGCCTCCCGACCATCGCAAAGAGGCCTCGAGGACCCCACCCAGGCTGACTCCAAACAATGGTTTCCTGGCCAGGCCAAGGTGGATGCTCGTGACTGTGTGCTGGTGTATTGTGTTCACTGGACTGTGCTGTTGTGGCACCAACCAGAGGTTGTGTTGTACCAGCTGAGGACTCCTTGACCGTACCTGTCTCCTGCAGCACCACACAATGGTCCATAAATCTTCCCACCTCTTGGCCAGAGGCCACTCACTTTGGAGAAGGAATACAAAAGAGCGACCCTCAGGAAAGACCCTTTGAGATCTCTCCACTGATGAAGACCTGTCTACCCCCTGGAGAAGACCCCTGAGATCTCCCCACAGACGAAGACTCGTCTATCGGATGACCCGTGAGGACGCCCGTCTCGTCTGTTGGTAGCTATTTTCCCATCCCTTTCTTTCCTTCCCCTCTCCCTATACTTTGTTTCCTATACCTCTCCCCTTTACCGTAACTGAATTGTTGGCATTTGATGAAATGCATTGCTGTTGTTGAATAAACTGATTTTCTGCTGTTGAATAAACTGATTTTGTCCCCTGCACTTTGGCTGTTTGCACCTTTAAGATCAAAAGAGCCATCACGATCCCCGCTCTGTAATAATAGCGGATCGTGACACCATCGTCCTTGGCTCAGGCAGTCTCAGAATACCAAATCCTCCTGAATATTGCCCTGAACCCCAAATTCATGCTCAAATGCCAGTAAAATGATTCAGCTTGAGATCTCTTTGCTTAATTTCTTTATTTGTACCCCACTTCTGGGTGTTTTGATGGGATCAACATGGAAATTATTCAGGTAGGAAAAGATCTCCAAGATCATCCAGCATTGCTTGATGCCACCAGAAGAAACAACTGGACAGAGCAGATGAGATTTTTTTGGGCTGTAAAGTCAAAAAATCATCTCCTCAATTAATTTCCAATGTCGATCTGAGTCCCCATGGATGTTCCTGCCCCTGGGTTCATCCAGGTGCCCATGGGGATCCAGGAGGACATGAAGAGCACCAGCCAGGTGTCATCCCAACCTGGATCACCAGGGATGTGGGCCACCAGGGCTCTGCCCAACCAGCGTGGCTCCTGTGATGGGGGATGAGGTTGGAGACGCACACGAAGCTCTTCCCACAGTTGGGGCACTCACAGGGCTTCCCTTACTGGTGCCTGCATTGGTGTTTGGCCAAGAGAGAGCTCTGGGTGAAGCTCTTCCCACACTGGGGACACTCCTATGGCCTCTCCCCAGTGTGGATGCTCAGGTGCCTGATGAGGGTGGAGTTGCAGCTGCAGCCCTTCCTGCAGTTGGGGCAGCAGAAGGGCCTCTCCTCTCTTACAGCAGAGGAGAGCAGACGTGTTCTGAAACCTCTTCAAACACCCGGGACACTCAGAGGGCCTCCCCTGGTGTGAGTACTCTGGTACTGGATCACGTTGTTGCTCCACCCAAACCTCTTCCCACATTCCCCACCCTCATAGGGGCTTTCCCCAGTGCAGAGGCACTGGTGGGTGATGAGGTTGGAGCTGCAGTTGAAAACCTTCCCACACTTGTAAAGCCATTCCATGGTATATGGATCATTTGGTGCTTTATCAGGTAAAATCTCTCACTGATACTCCTCCTGTGGAGGCTCAGACAGATTTGTGACTTCAGCCCTGGAGGGACAACAACAGGCAAGGACAAACACCCCTCTAGATCATGGCGAGATGTTCCTCCCTCCCATAGGCCTTTGTAGGCACATGTGAATTCCTTCAGTTCTATTGGTTATTGTAGTTGATGTCACCAATGTTCACCCCAGCTCTGTGAGATTTGGATTTGTGAAGGATTCTCAAAGCCTGACTGAAAGCTCACACAGTCTTGTACATCTGCATGCAAACTCTGAGATAAGGTGTGCTGACTTAGAAAAGCCCTGGAATAGAGAAGACATTGTTGAGAGACAGATTGAACTAGAAACAAGTTTCAAACAATGGCCTTGCAAAAAGACCAGATATTTTGGAGAATTAAAACTGTGAAAGATGCACTGTGGCAAGACCACGTGGGATACAATAATAGGTGACAGGTGTTACAATTATTAGCACCAGTGTGTGGCAAAAGCAAATAGGCTGAAAAACATTTATAAGGTATTGTAACCAGGAAATAACTTGGCTTCTGATAGAATTTTACATGTCTTATGTTTCACCCTTCAACAAGACTGATAAAGGAAGAAAATCTTAAAAACAAGAAGCCACTCAGTTGCCCCATCTCTGTAGAGCAGGGATATTCCAACATGCAGGCAGGGCTCCAGCCCTGCTGGGCTGGGAGAGGAGCTGCTCATCCAGAGAAATGTTTTTGAAATTGTTCTTCATTGCCAAAATCACCGTCTGGGCCAGAAGCCTGGCCCAGCTCAGCAGCACAGACACAGCACAAGGACTTTAATGACCCTCTCAGGGTTTTGGGGCTATTTACATCAGAATCAGTCCCTGAGAGTGTCTTCAGAAATCTTCTGAAAACTTAAATTGAAATTCCAAAGTTTCGTGAAGTTTTGATGGACTCCACTGAGGGTCACAACTCACATGAAAATGTCCCCAGGTTCCAGGTAGAGCAGAACACTGGAGCACTGATGACAGGTGGGGACAAGCAAGAGAAAGGTGTCTGTGATGCTGAGCAAACCTGGATGTGTTTCAGGAATGCAAAGGGCCAAGGGCTGAGCCCCAGCCCCTGGCAAAGCAGATCCTGTCCCTCCCTCATTGCTCAGGGCTCTTCCCGGCCCACTGGGCTCTGGGCATGTGCAATGCCAAGGGCAGCACCATGGGGCGGCCCCTGCCAGGCTGCTGAGCAGGGACAAGGAGGCAATGAGGCCCCAGCACAGCAAGGCTCACTTGTCCCCTGCTGGCCTCAGGCCCAGGGCCAGCCTGCATGGCCCAAGTGCTGCAGGAGTTGGCTGTGTCAGGGCCTTTCAGCTGCTGCCCATCCCTGTGCCCTCTGCAGCCCAGGCTGTCCTACGGTGTCCATGCCTGTAAGGGTCAGTCCGAAGTTCCCCTCGACTTTGCCTCCCGACCGTCGCAAAGAGGCCTCGAGGACCCCACCCAGGCTGACTCCAAACATTGGTTTCCTGGCCGGGCCAGGTGGATGCTCATGACTGTGTGCTGGTGTATTGTGTTCACTGGACCGTGCTGTCGTGGCACCAACCAGAGACTGTGTTGCATCAACTGAGGACTGCTTGTCCGTACCTGTCTCCTGCAGCACCACACAATGGTCCATAAATCTTCCCACCTTTTGGCCAGAGGCCACTCGCTTTGGAGAAGGACTATAAAAGAGCGACCCTCTGGAAAGAACCCTTTGAGATCTCTCCACTGATGAAGACCCCTGAGATCTCCCCACGGATGAGGACTCGTCTATCGGATGACCCGTGAGGACGCCCGTCTCGTCTGTTGGTAGCTATTCTCCCATCCCTTCCTTTCCTTCCCCTTTCCTTATCCTGTACCTCTCCCCTTTACCGTAACTGAATTGTTGGCATTTGATGAAATGCATTGCTGTTGTTGACTAAACTGATTTTCTGTTGTTGAATAAACTGATTTTGTCCCCTGCATTTTGCCTGTTTGCACCTTTGAGATCAAAAGAACCATCACGACCCCCGCTCTGCATTAATAGCGGATCGTGACAATGCCCTGCACCAAATTAGTGTTAGGGAGTCTTATTCTGATGTTTTGGAGATTTAGTGACAGTGGGTCCTCACAGAACCAAAGTGTCAACTGTGACAATATGGAACCTGGAGGTACAAAGGAGACTTTTGGTACTGTGGGAGCTCATGGAACTAAAATCCATTTTGACAGAGTGAGGCCACATGGAACCTATGGTCCCTTGTTACACTGTACATCCAGGGAGACCATTGTGGCATTGAGAAACCTCCTGGAACCAGAAGTCCATTGTGACAGAGAAAGGCCTCATGGAACCAAGGGGCCATTGTGACACTGTGGGGCCACATGGAACCAATGGTCCATTTTTATGAATCCTGGTTTTAAAAAGTTACGATTTTTGCTAAGAGTAGAAGTAGTTTCCATGACCAAGATGTAAGCTAGGTAGGTAAATGGTAGGTTAATAATTACTAGATGCTTAGGCTAGAGCTAATTGGTATAATTATCTGCTACTATAAATTTACATACAGAAGAAGGTAAAATAAGTAAACTGTTAACCATGAAGCACAGAGCCTTGGATCGTGCCAGAGGGTCACTGAGACCTGATGAAGACTCTCCTGACTTCATCCTTCGAGACCACTGACCCATTTCGAGACCACCGACCCAATTCAAGAGAAGAGCTGTGCACGTGTGAAGGACTGATGGGCTCATTTTAATATGGGATGGGGCTGGGAGGTGTTGGGGTTATGCAGATGTATTGTATGTAAGATCTTGGGGAATCAATAGACGGCAAAGAACCTTGTTCAGGGCGGTCACACCTTTCAGAGGTGACTCCCGTGCCACCCGCCGGTGAATAAACACACCACTTTGTAACTTTAATTAGTTAGAGGGTCTTTGTCTGTGATTATACCAGTTTTCTTAATGATTCAATACTTACTGCACAGGATAAACAAAAGAAGCCCAGGTAGATACAAACACCGTGCACAATAAAGTTCCCTATTACAGCTAGTGAAGGAATAGCAGAGATCAGGAGTCAATGTAACTTAGCACCAAACTGATGAGGGAGTACACAGGCAGCCCTTTCACTCAGCTTCCACAAAAGGAACCACAAAGATGCATCCAGACATGGGGGAGGAACCCTGCCCGTTTGCAGGGACTATGCAGAAGATTTCTGCTTGGTGAAAATTTTGTGTAGCTTTTCTAGTTTATAAAGTGAAGTGTGTGTCACTCAGAAATTCAAGGCTCATCTCCCTTCAGCTGCTCTCAAGGCCAGATATTCATGGTCAGCTGGGAATTCCACCCCCCTGGCACCTGAGAGAACTCAGAACAGAACAGATGTCCGGCCTGGGTTATCTCAGCAATTCCTGAGAGGGGGAAGATGCCCTGAGTGATGGCCCCAGCTGATGGACAGAAGAGATGAGCTCTGCTGGGCCATAGGGGAAGTCCTGCTGCAGGAACCTCATGGAACCAAGGGTCTTTTGTGACATTGTGATGGCTCCTGGAACCAAGGAGACCACGGTGACACCAATGAACCTCATGGAACCAAGGGTCTGTTGTGACACTTTGGAACTCCAGAGACCATTGTGGAGTACAGAACCTCATGGAACCAAAGGTCCATTGTGACAGATCAAGGCCTCATGGAACCAAAAAGAGCATTGTGACACCGTGGGGACCCACGGACCCAAATCTCCATTCTGACAGTGCAGAACCTCATGGAACCAAGGGGCCTTTGTGACACTGCAAGGCCTCAGGGAACCAAGGAGTGCAAAGCTCTCAGACCTTCCTTGCAGTGTTCTGCCTTGGATGAAGGGGAACATCCTGGGTGGCACCTTAAGCTTGGCACACACCTGAGGAGTGTGACTGTTTTCAATGGGGAAAGATTGGAGTTTTAGCTTGCTTCAAAAATATAAAAAGGAAAAACTGTTTACCTGATTGCAGCCAGTTCTCCAAGCAAAGCAGGTCCCAGGTGAGTGAGGAGAGACAGGATGGGGTTGGGCAATGTGGAGCAAGGTTGTCCACACTGGCTCAGACCTCAAGGCACAGCTTCTGTGAGCAGGCCAGACCTCCTGAGGAGACCCTGGATGAATATCAAACACAAAATGTTTCCATAAAGAGAATAGAAATAAAACACCCTCTTTAAAATACCAATGTATATTTCTAAGAATCTCTTTGAATTATTTCTCCATAATTGCAGTAGAATTAACTTCACCAGACCAGAGGGAAATCAAGGCAGAGCCATGGTTTGTCAGGACTTGCTTGATCCCAATCAGCCCCGTGGTGCATTTGGAGCTGAGCCCTTGAACCTCAGGGCCTGAGAGGAGATTGCACAAAACTTTCCAGGAGTCCAAGGCAGAAGAAAAACCCAAAGTGTCTCAAAGCATTAATGGGTCCCACTGAGGTCCATCCCCAGCACAGGCTCCTCATGGACTCTTTGGAGGAGAGAATGGGAGGCCAGGATTGCCCAAAAACCTCTCAGAGAGTCAGAGAGGAAAGGAAAATCCAAAGTACCTTTAAACCCTTAAGTTTCTCAAAGTATTATTGAGCCCCACTGAGTGTCAATACAAAGCTCTCAAGGGACTAATTAAAGCAGATAATTGGGGGCATCATTGCATAAACTACTAAAAGAATTGGTGTAAAAAGGGAAACTCCAAGTAGCTTAAAAAACTGAGTACCTTGAAGCATTAATGAGCCCCACTGAGTATCATTACTGGCAAAGCCTCTCAAGGGACTCATTAAAGCAGATAACTGGAAACTGTCACTGCACAAACCTCTCAGAGACCCCGTGTCAAAAAGTAAAACTTAAATTAACCCTGAGTACCTTGAAGTGTTAATGAGCTCCACTGAGTGTTGCTACTGACAAAGCCTCTCAAGAGACTAATTAAAGCAGTTAATTGGAGGCCATGATTGCACAAAGCTCTCAGAGACTCCAAGGCAAAAGCAAAACCCAAAGTCCTCTGAAAAACCTGCAGTCCCTGGGAGCATGAAGGAGCCCCCCAGGGCCATTCCTGACCAAGGCTCCCCAGGGACTGATCCCAGCAGATCCCTGAGGCCACTGGGATGTGGGGGGATGCTGAGGGCAGGACAAGGGGTGCCAGTGGCCAGCCTTGCTGGGGCTGTGCCAGGAGGCCCCAGTGGCTCAGGACAAGGTGTCTCCTCCCAGCCCTTGGTGGCACAGACCCTGCTGTGCCCCAGGGCACCAAGACTTGGCTTCTCTTTGTCCTCACCTGTCATCTCTGCCTCCAATTTCCTGCTCTGACTGGAACCTGGGGACACTTTCTCAGTTGTGTCCCTCAATGGAGCCCATTAAAAGTAGAAGAAACTTTGGACTTTCATTCTCACTTGGAGTTCTTGAGAGGTTTCCTAACAAACCATGGCTTAGCCTTGATTTCCCTCTGGTCTAGTGCAGTTCATTAAGGAAGTTCTCAAGTTCAGTTATGGAGAAACATTTCAAAGAGTTTGTGAGAAATACACATTCCTATTTTAAAAGTTGTATTTTATTACTGTCGTTAGGAATGACATTCTATTTATCCAATTTTATCAAACAATAAGATTAAATTTAGCAGCATTTCTTTAATAGCAAAAATTGTATATCAAGTAATACAAATCAAAGTATCTTAGATACATATATTTGAGTGTATAGAAAATTTGGCAGTGAGTAATTCAGTATAATTGAGGTTTGTGTAAAGCATAAGCAAAACTGACCAGGGGTACAGGGAGGGGCTCGCCCTTCCCCACGTACCAAACAATCAAGGCCAAAAATCCCACTTATACACTGTATGCTAATATGTATGAAAACAGAATTTTCTGGAAAGCTCCTCCCAGTTTCCATTCCTAAAATCTATGTCACTGTGTTGTGTGGAGCATTCTCTGTTAATGGTTAGGGGGTCTCTCATCCTTTTGAGGGTCTTATTTCCGATGAAGGCTCTTTGTCTTCATCAGTGTCTGCTGTGTGACCTTGCAGGCAGCACAAGTGCACTGAGCTTGGGGTTATGTAGCTCAGCATAAGTTCCCACAATAAACCTTATTCAAGTTCCATGCCTGGAATCATCCCAATTTGGCCCATTCCAAGGTCGAAACTTTTTATTTCTAGATGCTGCTTATCAGACCTATATCCTTCTACTACTCCCCCCTAACATCTGGACTCTGCTTTGTCTCAGCATTTCTTTTGTTTTGTAACAATTATTTTCTATTGATATAAGTACAATTTTGCTAATATAGTTAAAATTTCGTCAGCATGAACCACATTTATCACATCTTTAATATTAAAAAGAATTTTTTCTTACTTATTAGTATTCTATATTTTTATAATTTATTTTTATATTGATATGTAAAAACTTTACATTATTAGTAACCAAAAAAATTATTGGTAATTGGTTCTAACTAACACAATTCCTTTCATTACATAAATAAGCTTTACTGGTTATTTATTTCTCCCTGTGTAAGATATTTCATAATAGTTGTAGTCATTTTGTCATCTTTATTATCATCTTTTGTTCTGACATTGTCAAGGTGGGTGCTTCAGGGTCCAGGGAGACATTTCTGGGGCACATTTGAGGCAATTTTGGGTCTGGGGAAAGAATTTAGAAGGAAGTTGAGGGACAGGAGGACACTTCGGGGCCTCGAGTGGGCACGGAGAGAGAACTTAGGGATCCTGGGGGAAAGTCTGGGCTTCAGAGTGTCACCTGGGGGTCCAGGAGGGCACCTGGAGGTCAGGGAGGAGAATCTGGGGCCATTCGGGGTCCAGGCGGGCTCTTGGGGGGCTCTAACGGGGCTCTCCGGGCCGCGGGGGATGATGGGAGTTGTAGGCACAGGTATAATACGGTTCAAGGGGGCCGTGGAGCATCATGGGAGTTGTAGGCGCAGCTGCAATGTCTCTCGGTGGGTGCGGGGCATGACGGGAGATGAAGTCAGGGCTGGAATGGCGTTTCACCGGGACCGCTGAGGTTCATGGGAGCTGTAGTCCCGGAAGTCGTCCTTACGGAGCTTTTGGGGGTCTGGGAAGGCACTTAGGGACAGTTTTCCCTCTGAGCGGAGACTTCAGGTCCTCAGCGGGGAACGTATACGGGTCGGGAGAACTTGGGGGGAGCCTGGGGAGCTCTAATCGGGCTCTTTAGGGCGCGGGGCAGGGCAGGAGTTTTCGGCGCGGGACTGGGTTATGAGGTGCTCTGAGCTCGCGGGGGATGGCAGGAGATGAATTCCCAGAAATGGCTGCAAGGGGAATCTATGGGGTTGGGAGCATTCAGGGGATCTGGGGACGTCTTTGGGTGGTCAAGAATGGGCCCTGAGGGAGCAATTACGGATCCTGGAGGGTCCTGGGACACGTATGGGGCAGATGGGGAGCGGATACCGGGGTTTCTGTGGAGCGCGGGGCATGACGGGCATTGCAGTCCCAGCTCCAGTGGGGCTCTATGGGGCCGCGGGGCATGATGGGAGTTAGAGGCAGAAAGGAAAGATGGCGCCGACTGCAGGCACCGCCCCCGAAGCCCCGATCCCTAAAGCTGAACCCCCTTGGTGGCACCTTGGACTGAAACACACTAATGGCAGGTGTCTGTATTCAGTGGGGAACATTAGGAGTTTTACATTTCTTCAAAACTAAAAAAAAGGAAAAAACCCTGTTTGCCTGAGTGCAGCCAGTTCTCCAAGCAAAGCAGGTCCCAGCTGAGTGAGGACAGACAGGATGGAGTTGGGGAATGTGGAGCAAGGTTGTCTACACTGAGTCAGACCTCAAGGCACAGCTTGTCTTTTTATACACTGATATCAGCAATCTCCAGTTGATATGAATTCCTGAAACCTTATAATGCAGTCTGACCAGAGATGAAAATCAAGACCCTTTATGGGTGACAATCAGTCACACTCTGTCCCTACCCCCACCCCACCATTTCCCCCATCCAAGCCCTGGCACTCAGAGCAGCCTTGTGCAAATCTGAGCTCCCTCCCCTCCAGGCTGTGCCTGCAGCTTTCAGCTCCTTGGCACCAACTCCCACCTGCTTTCCTTGGAGAAGGAGCTGCCTGAGACACAGAGGGATGTTCATTTCTTGCGAGCAAAAACCAAAGGCAGGCACAGCTCCATAAAAAACAGAAATCCAGGCCAAGGAGTGCTGGGCAATGGAGTCACATCCAGGGGTGTCCCCAGGGCTCAGGATTGGGGCCAGGGCAGTGAAATCTCTTTATTGCTGATGTGGACGAGGCCATGGAGGGCACCCTCAGTCAGTGTCCAGGTGAGGCCAAGCTGGGTGGGAGTGTGGCTGTGCTGCAGGGCAGGAAGCTCTGCAGAGGGATCTGGACAGGCTGGAGCCATGGGCCCAGGACAATTGGATGAGGTCACCAAGGCCAAGGTCTGGAACCTGCCCTGGGCTCACAACCACCCCAAATCCCTGGCTGTGCCCTGCCCCTGATCCCCACAGCCTGTCCTGTTTCCTTCATCCCTGCATTGCCAGGGACTTTGTGGGACAAGGGAGCTCTGCTGTGGGGATGGAGGGAGGTGCAAGTGCCAGCACTGCAGTGGGAGCCACAACTCATCAGGTTTGTGTCCTTTGGGGATCAGCAACTGGTGAGACTCAGAGGCACAGAAGGTTTCTCTTCTTGGCCAACATAAAAAAAGTACCCATGATAAAATTCAATAAACTTTAAAATTCTTTCCTCAGCTCTGTGCAATGTCAAAGCAGTATCTGATGTATCCACCATGAACAAGGGATTTTCATACAGGAACAGTTTTAGACACAGACATTAGAAAGGGTGATTCTGTGATAGATGTAGATACAATTAAGATGTTGACTAATGTGGAATGACCAGAGAACAATGGGAGGAGGAAATCTGGGAGCAATGGCAAGGCCATAGGAGCTGGCAAGGCCAGCTGGTCTAGGGAAGAGATGTCCTTAGACATGGCCATTTAAACAGGAGAGGTGGAAACACCCAAATGAAGAGGCACATGAAATTATAGACAGTATAGTGGTAACACAGGTACAGGGGAAGATCAGTATTTCTTGTCCTGCCATCAGTACACATCCAGGAAATTTCTCTTCTCTTCTGGTGGGAAATTTTTGACATTTCTTAAAGTACTCAAATGCCCCAGCTAATGAGATGTGCTCGTGCACCTCGCAAGCTGCAGGTCCCCTACAGCCCCAGAGGGCTCCTGTCCCATAAACATCTGCTCCAGCCCATTCCAAAATCGGGAGCAGCATTGTCCTGGGATCATCAGGGAGCTGAGGTTGGAAGGGACCTCAGCAAGTCTGCAGCCAAACCTGTCAGAAACTGGGTCAGACCAAGTGGTTCCAGGCATGATTTGGTGTGGATTGGAAAATCCCAAAGCCAGGGATGGGGCAGCATCTCAGAACCTGTCTGAGCCCATGGGAACAAAGTTTTTCCACATGTCCTGTCTGACCTCCCCTCATTCCCCTTCCACCCGTTGTCTTTTGTCCCCTCCAGACCCCCCAGTGCAGAGCCTGGCTCTGTGTTCTCCATCAGCTCCTGGGTGGCTCTGCCAGGCTGGCATGAGGAGCCCCTCAGCCTTCCCTGCTCCAGGCTGGACAAGCCCAGCTCCCTCAGCCTCTCCTCTCAGCCAAAGGGCTCCAGCCCCACCTTGGAGGCCCTTCCCTCACCCTGCTCCAGCTGCCAGACATCTTTCCTGCCCTGGGCAACCCAAACCAGGCCCCAGTGACCTGGATAATCCACGGCCTTGATGTCCTGGTCACACAGCCCTGGCCCCTTGTCCCCGTGTCAGGCTCTGGGGTTGATTTGTGGAACATCCTTGGGGGAGGCTGTGGCTCCAGGTGGAGCAGGGGGATCCCGGGGGACAGGGGACCCTGCTGGGCATGAACAGCATTGGACTTGTCTGGGGCAACTGTGAGGGGGGCTGGGGCAGAGTGACCAACCCAGTGACCTCACACAGCCCTGCTGTGATGTCACACAGCCCCTCCTGTGATGTCACAAAGCAGCCCAGTGATGTCACAGCCTGCTCTGTGATGTCATTGTCTGCTCTATGCCGTAGCTGCTCAGTGACCTCACATAGCCCACTCTGTGATGTCATAGCCCACTCTGTGACCTCATGTTACCAGATGATAAATTGCCCACACAAGTGAGCTGACACAATCCTTATTCTCCAGAACCCTTGGCCTCTGGAAACTGCACAATGCCTGTTGTATAAGAAGGGGAACTGGAAGTTTGTAGCTGTCGGGGCTTTGGGGTTTGGGCCCCAAGCTGCCACAACGTGCCCGGATAAGATGTCCCACAAGGAACAGCCTTTCCTGGTGTCTCAGGCAGATTTCAGCCACGAGGTAGGAGGATGCAAGCAATGCCTGGAGTCCAGGCCTTCAGCCCATGTTGTGATTTGAGCCTTGCTTCCAAAGTACCTTTGGCCAGCAGAGGAAGGAGACCGAGGAAGCTGCAGGGAGATTCCACAGACACTTTATTTCTTCCACGAAGGGGTCCCAGGCAGCAATTCAATGGACAAGGTACTAACGGGGGCTTTTGTAGGGTCAGGGTGTCTTGAAAACAGACCAATTATTTAGGAGATTGTAAAACGGACCAACTACTTAGGGATTTTAGAGAAAAGGGACCAATTGCTAAGGGGATTGAAAATGGACCAATTATATCACAGGGAGATAAAGTGAGGTTTGCAAAGGGGGGAAATATTTCTAGCATTAGTCATTCTAAGTAAGCAATTTCTTATCTAAGGGATAGCTTTGCAAGGAGGCTCTGTTAGGGTTTCTGCTCCTTCCACAGAAGTTCACCAGCTTCAATGTCCTGCCAGCTCAGCCGGGCCGACTGGAACATTGGGGTCCACGACCACCAGGGACCACCACAGAGACCCCCAGGACGGAAGAACCCATGGGTAAAGAGGTGTTGGGAGTTGTTTTTTCCCTTCCCTCTCTGCCTGTGGAATTTTTTCCCACTGATATGCTAAGGATCACTGATGGCTAGGTCCTTGAGACTTCGAGATGGGGGAGGGAGAGACTCCCTGGTTTCTTTAGGAGTTTCTCTTGGAGGGCAGGGGTGGAGGGGGGGGAACAGTGTGAGATGAGAAGAGGGTAAAGGAGGGTGGGGGGCTGTTGCTGGCACTCGCTTGCTTTGGCTATTGGAGGAGAAAGGCCACTGGAAAACCTCACCCCAGTATCCCAATGCCAGGAGCTGCCTCTTCTGGTGTTGGACCCCACACCCCTGCTAGGACGCTCTCCTGCTTCAGTTTGCTATCTCCAAGCATCCTGTTGGGGCACTGGGACTGACACTGCTCCAAGGATTCGTGAGCACAGCCTGTCCTCCACCCTTCCCATCTGGGACATGGCCACCATCACCCCAGTGCCCCTGCAGCTGTGCAGGATCTGCCCCTGTCCACCAGGAACCTGCCAGAGCTCACTGCCAACTGGGAGGGTAACTGCACCAGAGGGGAAAAGTCCCCAGAGCCAAGAGAACTGTTACTGGGTTCCTGTTCTGTTTGTTGTTAATTTCATAGTTGTTGTTTTGTTTTGCCTTGTTATATATATATTAGTAAAGAACTGTTATTCCTATCCCCATATCTTTGCCTGACAGCCCCTTCATTTCAAAATGATACTAATTCAGAGGGAGGGATTTACTTTCTCCATTTCAAGGGAAGGCCCTGCTTTCCCTAGTAGACAGCTGTCTTTCAAACCAGGACAGGGTGGTCAGTGGGAGGTGATCAGTGGCTGTGGTCAGTGGCAGTGTGGGCATTGGTGTCTGGGCAGTGGGTGTGGTCAGTAAAGGGGTGGTAAGTTGGTGTGGTCAGTGGCATGTTATCAGTCAGGGTACGGCCACTCAGGTGCTCAGTCACTTTGTTCAGTTGAGTGGTCAGTGGATTGTGGTCAGGAGTGGGCAGTGGGTGTCGTCAGTGGGAGAATTCAGTGGGTTGTGGTCCATGGGTGTGGTCAGTTGTGAGATGATCAGTTGTGATATAATCAGCAATGGTCAGTTGTGTGGTCACTTGGTGTGGTCAGTGGGTGGGGCAGTGGGTGTGGTCACTTGGGTGGTCAGTTGGATGTGGCCAGTGGGGTGTGGGCATTGGTGTCTTCGCAGTGGGTGTGGTCAGGGGGGTGTGGTCACTGACTGTGGTGAGTGGGTGTGGTCAGGTAACGTCAGGGAAGGTGTCAGTGTGAAGGTGTCAGTGGGAAGGTGTCAGTGGAAGTGGTCCAGTGATCATTGGGGTGTAGTCAGTGGAGGTGGTCTGTGAGTGTGGTCAGTGGGTGTGGTCAGTGGGTGTGGTTGATGCAGGTGGTCAGTGGGGGTGTGGTGAGGGTTTGTGGTCAGTGGATGGGGTCAGTTGGGTTTCAACTGGAGTGTGGTCAGTGGTTGTAGTCAGAGATTGTGGTCATTGGGGAATGGCCAATTGGTGAGGTTAGTGAGGGTGGTCAGTGCATGGGTCAGACTTGATGATCTGCAAGGTCTTTTCCAGCCTGGCTGATTCTGTGATTCTCTGAAACCACCCCTGGAGCAGTTGCAGGATGAGCCCTGGGCCTCCTCTTCACAAGGTCCAGCAGCCCAGGTCCCTCAGCTTCTCCACACAGCCCCAAAGCCCATCCTGTCAGTCCTGCAGAGCCTCTCCAGCCCCTCCTCATTGCCCACAACAGGGAGCCCCACACCCAGACACAGCAGCCCAGATGTGCCCCCCTGGCCTGTGGTGCCTCTGGCAAGGGAGCAGCACGAGGAACTGCAGGAGCCTGCAGACAATTCCTGAAGCACTTGGAGGATGATCCTGCTCCCCAAGGGATGTTCCCATTTTGCCAACTGAGGAACTGAAATAGGGAGTGAGGCCAGAGAGGAAACGGCAAACAGGGATGGGCTGTTTGCAGGGGAGGGACAGGGATGGGCAAGAGGAAGAAATCTTGAGAAGGTAAGAGAAAAGATAGCAAAGGTGAAGCAAAGGAAATGCTCAGGGCAGTTTAGGGGTGGCTGCCAGGCAGCCCTGGCTCTGAGCAACAATGTCTGCAGTGGGGCAGGAAACTCACAGCTGATGGGAACAAATTTTCTGGCTGACTTCAGAGGCCACGACAAAGCTGAGTGGTTTCCCTGCCGTCCCCCAGCCCTTGCTGGCCCCAGGGGCTGATGGCATTTGTGCTCACTCAGCTCCATGTCCCCACAGCAGCACCATGGGGGTGCTGAGCCTGCTGTGTGCAATGCAAACAGGGGCTCCTGAGCCAGTGCTGCCGTGTGTGTGCCTGCAAGGATGCGGCTCCTGTGTGAGCTGGGGGAGAGGCCAGGGCTGCAGAGGGGGGATGTTGTTGGCAGGTGCATGAGGATGCTCTGGGACGCTGCCCTGGGGTGTCCAGCGCAATGGGGATGGATCAGCCCCTGCTCTGCTGCTCCTTGCCAGGGTGTCCCCCTTGCAGGGAGCTTGCAGAGCACCAGCCATGCTGTTTGCCCCCAGCCTGCCCACGGCCAGCCTGGGGCTGCTCCCGGGGCTTTTCTGTGCTCAGCACTGGGCTGGCCAAGTGTTGTGGAGAGAGCCTGGCCAAGGAGCCTGGAGCCCCCAGGCCCTGCCCTGAGGTGTCAGCGCTGCCCCAGCAGTGCCCATGGCCTGTCCCTGCTGCAGCCCCGGCACTGCCACCCCCAGGGCTGTGCCCGGCCCCGAGAGCACTCAGGCCCTGCAGCAACACGAGGGCCAGGAGGGCAGCGGGGCAGTGGCACGGGAGCAGCACTGGCAACACCAAGTGCTGCTGCTGCTGCTGGGCACAGCTGCTGTGCCAGCACTGATCTACCCCTAGCTCTGCAGACAGACATTGCTGCTGCAGCTCCAATGAAGGGAACAAAAGGGGTTAATCTGCAGAAAATTTTGCTGGGAGAGAGATCCTTTAGTTCATTTAAAGCCACCTAGACTGCAGCCCCTGATTGACACAGTCTCTGTTCACAGCAGTGGTGGAGGAAATCAAAATGAGAAATGGCACAGGCAATGGCATTTCTTTCTGGACAATATTAAAAGACTAAAAGAAAGAAAATAAAAGAACAGACTAACAACCAAATTAAAAATAACAATCAAAGATGACTTTTATTACAAGTGATTTGCAGAAATTGGCAAGCAGTTTAATGTTTCTTATTCCATCCAGCCTTCAATCTCCACACTGCAGCACTGAGCTCTTGGTTCCTCAGGCTGTAAATGAGGGGATTCAACACCGGAGGCACCACTGAGTACAGGACTGAGAGTGACAGATCCATGGATGGGGTGGAGATAGAAGGGGGCTTCAGGTAGGCAAACACTGCAGTGCTGATAAACAGAGAGACCACAGCCAGGTGAGGGAGGCAGGTGGAAAAGACTTTGTGCTGTCCCTGCTCAGAGGGAATCCTCAGCACAGCCCTGAAGATCTGCACATAGGAGAAAACAATGAACACAAAACACACGAGTACTATACAGCCACTTACTGCAAGAAGCCCAAGTTCCCTGAGGTAGGATTTGGAACAGGAGAGCTTGAGGATTGAGGGGATTTCACAGAAGAACTGGCCCAGGGCATTGCCATGGCACAGGGGCAGGGAAAATGTATTGGCCGTGTGCAGCAGAGCATTGAGAAAGGCACTGGCCCAGGCAGCTGCTGCCATGTGGGCACAAGCTCTGCTGCCCAGGAGGGTCCCGTAGTGCAGGGGTTTGCAGATGGACACGTAGCGGTCGTAGCACATGATGGTCAGGAGGGAAAACTCTGCTGAAATGAAAAAGGCAAAGAAAAAGAGCTGTGCAGCACATCCAGCATAGGAGATGTGTCTGGTGTTCCAGAGGGAATTGTGCATGGCTTTGGGGACAGTGGTGCAGATGGAGCCCAGGTCAGTGAGGGCCAGGTTGAGCAGGAAGAAGAACATGGGGGTGTGCAGGTGGTGGCCGCAGGCTACGGCGCTGATGATGAGGCCGTTGGCCAGGAGGGCAGCCAGGGAGATGGCCAGGAAGAGGCAGAAGTGCAGGAGCTGCAGCTGCTCCGTGTCTGCCAATGGCAGCAGGAGGAAGTGGCTGATGGAGCTGCTGTTGGACATTTCCTCACTCTGGGCATTGTGGGCTGTTGAAAGAACACATTGACAAGCTGAAACAGATTTCCTTGAGTTAATTCTTTGCAATTTAATAAGAAATACTCTCAAAACTACTTCTCTTCCTGTGGGGGAACTTCACGAAAAACTTTTATTTTTGAATTTGAGTTTCTGCTGCTGAGATCCTGCCTCATCTTCAGCAATGCTCTCAGCCAGAACACTGAGGAGCCCAGAAAGAAAACAGGGCTTCCTGTATTCCAGTGCAGTCAGACCTGCTGATCTCACACAGCTCCCCTTTGATTATTACACCTCCCTCTAATTCAGGCTAATCAAATTTCAAATGTGCTGGAAAAATTAAGTTGACTTTTTGAAGGTTCCATTTTAAAAGTTAGTCTCTTTAAACGCTTCTATCTTTCCCTAGGCACTTGAGCAGGGAGGGACACCAAGGCTTGGTCTATCTCTCTGCTGCCTGGAGTTGTGCTTAGTGGGAGCTGTTTCTCTCTATCCAAGCCTTGTCCCCTTCCAGTGCTGCCAGAGCCCAGCCCAGCTCTGGGGGCTCAGCTCTGCCCTGCACACCCCTCCCAGCACAGGGCACTGCCCAGGGCCATCTCCCTGCCAGCAGGGCCTTAAGGGCAGCTCACACAAACAGAGATGCTGCAAGCCAAGGTGCTGCTGCTGCTGTCTGTAGGCACAGGAGGGTGAGGAGGCACTTTGTGAGGGAGATGGGAGGCAGATCTGCCGAAGCCCAGTGGGACAGTGCAGGAGTGTCAGTGACACAGACACACCTGACAGCCCCTTTGCCTTGCCTTGAGGAGAAAGCTGAGAGCAGCCCTGGCCATGCAGCACCATCTCCACAGCAGGAGGAATCTGCCCTGATGGGGATGGCTCCTTCCACCTCCAACTTCTCCCCACAGTCGATGGGGAGCTGCCAGGCAGGCTGAGAGCTGTCCCTGGCAGGTGGCACATGGCCTGGGCTGGCCAAGAGCCCTGAGGGCTGCAGGAGCTGCTGTGCAGGACAGCCCTGGGCAGCCCTGGCTGCAGCCCCAGCTTCAGCCCCTGCAGCCGTCCCTGGCAGCAGGAGCCGTCCTGCCCTGTCCCTCTGACGGTGCCCAGGGCAGCCCCGCTCTGCAGAACATCCTCATCCTCCTCCTCCTGCTGTGCCTCAGAGAAACTGGGAGAGTCCTCCTGACACATCCCCCCGGCTGTGGGCTGTGCTGGCTCCAGGAGATCCCTCCAGGAGCACAGGGGACATTGCCCTGCACCCACACACTCACCATGTCCAGGGCTGTGAAGATGTTTCCCCAAGTGCAGTCTCAGCTCAATGTCTTCCCAGTCCTGATTGCCTTGAGCCTGTCTGTGCCTGGCTCCTGTGCCCTCAGTGCCTGCAGGCAGTGCCCTCAGCCCTGCTGGGCTGGCAGAGGAGCTGCTCCTCAGCAGAAATGTCTTTTTGAAGCTTCTCTTGGTTTACCTTGGGAGCTGCCTCTGTGCCAGAAGCACAGACACAGCACAAGGATTTTAATGAATCTCTTGAGGCTTTAGTTCGGTTTACATCATAATCATTCCCTGAGAGAGTGTTCAAAAAACTTTTCAAGAACTAAAATTTAAATTAAAAGACTGAAGTTTCTTGAAGTTTTAATGGGTCCCACTGTGGGACATGACTGAGAAAGTGTTCCCTATTTCCAGTTAGAGCAGGAAATTGGAGGCAGAGATGACAGGTGGGCACAAAGAGAAGCCAAGTCTTGGTGACCTGGGGCACAGCAGGGTCTGTGCCACCAAGGGCTGGGAGGAGACACCTTGTCCTGAGCCACTGGGGCCTCCTGGCACAGCCCCAGCAAGGCTGGCCACTGGCACCCCTTGTGCTGCCCTCAGCATCCCCCCACATCCCAGTGGCCTCAGGGATCTGCTGGGACCAGTCCCTGGGGAGCCTTGGTCAGGAATGGCCCTGGGGGGCTCCTTCATGCTCCCAGGGACTGCAGGTTTTTCAGAGCACTTTGGGTTTTGCTTTTGCCTTGGAGTCTCTGAGATCTTTGTGCAATCATGGCCTCCAATTATCTGCTTTAATTAGTCCCTTGAGAGCCTTTGTCAGTAATGATACTCAGTGGGGCTCATTAATACTTCAAGGTACTCAGTTTTTTTAAGGTACTTGGAGTTTTCCTTTTGACACCAATTCTTTTAGTAGTTTATGCAGTGATGCCCCCAATTATCTGCTTTAAGAAGTCCCTTGAGAGAACTTTGTACTGACACTCACTGGGGCTCATTAATATTTCAAGGAACTTCAGTTTTTTAAGGTACTTTCCTTTCTCCTTTCTTTTCTCAGTCTCTGAGACATTTTTGGGCAATCCTGGCCTCCCATTCTCTCCTTCAAGGAGTCCATGAGGAGTCTGTGGTGGGGATGGACCTCAGTGGGACCCATTAATGCTTTGAGACACTTTGGATTTTTCTTCTGACTTGGACTCCTGGAAAGGTTTGTGCAGTCTCCTCTCAGGCCCTGAGGTTTAAGAGCTCAGCACCAAATGCACCACGGGGTTCACTGGGATCAAACCATGGTTCTGCCTTGATTTCCCTCTGGTCTGGTGCCATTCATTAGGAAGATTTTCAAATCCAATTATGGAGAAATATTTTCAAGAGCTTCTAAGAAATACACATTCCTATTTTGAAGGGTGTATTTCATTGCTATTCTCTTTAGAGCAGAGGTGATTGCAGCATTCTGTGATTGATATTGATGCAGGGTCTCTCCTCAGGAGGTCTGGCCTCCTCACAGAAGCTGTGCCTTGAGGTCTGAGCCAGTGTGGACAACCTTGCTCCACATTGCCCAACCCCATCCTGTCTGTCCTCACTCACCTGGGACCTGCTTTGCTTAGAGAATTGGCTACACTTAGGCCAAAAGGAGTTTCCCCTCCCCCTTTTTTAATTTTTTTTTTTAATTTTTGAAGCAATCTAAAACTCCTGAATTTCCTCATTGAAAACAGACACCTTCTATTAGTGTGTGTCAGCTCAAGATACTACCAAACAGGTTCCCCTTTCCCAAGTCAGAAACCTGCAAGGAATGTTTGAAACCTTTGGACTCCTTGGTTCCACAAGGCCTTGCTGGGTCACCATGCACTTTTGGTTCCAAGAGATTCTGTTCTGTCACAATGGAGATTTGGGTCCATGGGGTCCCACGGTGTCACAAGGCTCTTTTGGGTTCCATGAGGCCTTGATCTGTCACAATGGACTTTTGTTCCTCGAGGTTCCATACTCTCAGCAATGGTCTCTGTAGTTCCAGAGTGTCACAATGGACTCTTGGTTCCATGTGGCCCCACAGTGTCACCGTGGTCTCCTTGGTTCCACAAGGCCATGCAGTGTCACAATGGCTCACAGGTTCCATGAGGCCCCACAATGTCACAGTGGCCCCTTGGTGCCATGAGTTTCCCCAGTGTCACAATGGTTCCTTGGCTCCACGTGGCCCAGGTGTCTCACAATGGACTCTTGGTTCCGTGGGGCCCCGCAGTGTCACAGGGGTTTCCTTGGTTCTGTAGGGTCACACTGGACACTGCAGCGCCCCCTGCTGGCCGGGAGGACCTGGCACTGTGCGAGCACCTCCTGGTGGACGACCCCTACAACTGTGAGTGGGTTGTACTGGTTTGTACTGGTTTGTGCTGGGATGGGGTGCTGGGGTGTTACTGGTTTGTACTGGGTTCTACAGGGAAAGGGGGCAGGGGTGTGTGAGTGTCCCCTGCTGGCTGGGAGGACCTGGTGGCTAACTTTGAGTTATACTGGGTTGTACTGTTTTATATTGGGATGAGGTGCTGGGGGTCACTGGGTTATAATGGTTTATATTGGGATGTGGTCCTGGGGGTGACTGGATTGTAGAGATTTATACTGGGTTATAGAGGGATATTCTGGATTTTACTCTACTAAACTAGGGTGTCCTGGGTTATACTGGGAGGGAGCTTGGGGATGCTTGGCACTCCACTGGGAGCAACTTCTGGGGATGCTGGCCTTACTGGTTTATACTGGGATGGGGCTTGAGACCTACTGGGAGTGACTTGAGTTTGTTCTGAGTTTACTGGTTTATACTGGGAGCTGCTGCTATGAGCCTCAGGAGCTCAGGAGTGGCTCCAAGTGCTTACTGATTTATACTGGTGCCTTTCCCAGTTCACACCTGGGAACACTGGTAGGCACTTGCAGCCAGGCAGGACCTCAAGGCCAAGCTGGCCTTCACCAGGGCCTTGCTGAGCCGCAGCTTCTCCAACTTCTCGGCCTGGCAACACTGCCTGGGGCTGCTGATGCCCACCAGGAACTATGGCAAGGGCACTGCCCCCTGGAAGGCTGAAGGAAGGTGAGGGATTCCTCAAAAAATCTCCCAGAATTTTGCGGGATCCCCAAAATATTCCAGCCCCTCCCTCTCCTAAAGTGGGATCTGGTGGGTTCCGTTGGGTTGAATGGGTAGACCTGGTGTTCCTGAAACTCCATTGACTTCATTGGGTAGACCTGAACTCCTGGATACCTGGGTGTCCCCACTGAGATATTGGGGTTTCCCCCACTGCCTCCCTGAGATTTTGGGGTGCCTCCTTTGCCCACCCCAGAGCTGGAGCTGCTGCAGAATAACATCTTCATCAACCCCATGCACCAAAGCACCTGGCTGTGCCTGCTCTGCATCCTCTCCGGAGGTACCTCAGGGCTCCCTCCCACCCCTGATGTCCTCACCTGGAGTTTTGGGGTACCCCTGAATGTTGGGGTGCCCCCCGACAGCCCCGCAGCTGCCAAGGGTCATCTATGTCCATGTTGACTGGGAGGACGGTGGCCATGATCTTCTCCATAATCTGTCAGGGTGAGTCAGGGCACTTGGGTGCCCCAAAAATAACCTGAATATCCCTGAAAATTATCTGGGTACACCTGGATACTGCCCAAAATCACCTGGATCCCTCCCAGCAATCACCTGAGTACACCTGGGTATCCCCAGAGATCACCTGGGTACCCCACACAATCACCTGGATACACCTGGTTACCCTTTGGACACCTGGATCACCCAAAACTTATGGGGCCCCCCAGAACTGGCATCCCTAAATCCTCAATGCTCTGACTGGCTAGACCTGGTGGCCTTAAATCCCTATTGACTTTAAAGGATGGACTTGGTGTCTGTAAATTCCTATTGAGTTCAATGCAGTAGACCTGGTGTCGTGTTTATCCCCATTTATCTTTACTAATTACCTCCAGTGGTCCCCGTTATGCCCCAGGGCTTCCAATAACACCAGTGCCCCCCCCTTAGGCGTTCCCAGTGCTCCCATTTTAACCAGTAACTCTTCCTAATCAAGCCCTATTAATGGCTACACCTGATGTTCCTAAATCCGTATTTACTTCAGCGGGTAGACCTGATGTCCCAAAACTTTTAATGCTAAAAATCCCAATTTTGCCCTTGAACTTCCCAGGTTTGGGGCTGAAAATTGAGATTTTTGGGCTTACCTGAAGGCACAGATCCAGCATGGACAGAAGGTGAGGGATCAGGGATTTGGGACTGGCCTCCAGGAATTCATCCAGCACAGCCAGAGCATCAGCACTACTAACCTGGAGTGGAAATTCCCAGACTTCAGCCCAAGATTTCCCCCAAATTGACCCAAATTTCCCCATTTTAGGACCAAATTTCACCAAAATCCCATTGACTTCAATAGATAAACCAGGTGTTCCTAAATCCCTATTGACTTTTAATGGGATAGACCTGGTGTCCATAAGTCCCTATTGATTTCATTAGTCATGTCTGATGTCAAGAAAATGTGCATTGGGAGATTGATATTACAAGAGATGGGGCAACTGAGAGACTTTGTCAAAGATGGTTTATGGCCTCATGGTGTCAGTCTCATAGAAGGGTGAGACATTAAAGCTGTTACATCCAACACCAAACTATCAGAAGCCTCCTCATTCTTAGTTACAATGCCTTATGTTCGTTTTTTAGCCAGTCAAATAATTCTGTGAAGTTTGCCAGCATCCTTTTACACCAATCATTAATTGCTTTCCTTCTCATGGCTTTGCAGTAATGTGTCATTTTTCAACCAATCCTATAACACTTCACAAACCTACATTGATCTATCTTAAACTTCTAATTAACTTTATTGCAGGTTCTATTGCTAAGCTTTACAATCTTTTACTATCTTACTTAACATACTGCTTTGCTTACATAATGCATATTTCTGTTTGCTTAAAACATATTCCTACATAAACTAAAATCTTATATTCTTGTTTTATATCTATTTTACTTTGAATGCTCAGATTGTCCAAGATTTCTCCAAGGTCTTAGGTCAAACCTTGGATCCATCTCAATCTCTGAGCCTGTATGCACAAGGCCCTGAGAGCTCTCTGTGCCTGCATTTCCCACACCACCTGTCATCTCTGCCTCCAATTTCCTGCTCTCACTGGAACCTGGGGACACTTTCTCAGTTGTGTCCCTCAGTGGGACACATGAACAGAATCAGAAAATTTAGAGTTTGATTCTGACTGAATTCTTGAAATTCAAACCAGGGTTCTGCCTTGATTTCCGTCTGGTCCAGTTCATTCGGAAGTTTTTAAACTCAAGTTATGGCAGAAATAAGAAAAAGACCGTCTTAGATATTTCTATTCCTATTTTCAAGGGTGTATTTTATTACTGTTGTCTTTAAAGCAGAGGTGATTGCAGCATTCTGTGATTGATATTTGTGAGAAATGGATTTGTAAAGGATTCTCAAAGCCTGACTGAAAGCTCACACAGTCTTGTACATCTGGATGCAAACTCTGAGATAAGGTGTGCTGACTCAGAATGGCCCTGGAATAGAGAAGACATTGCTGAGAGACAGATTGAACTAGAAACAAGTTTCAAACAATGGCCTTGCAAAAAGATCAGATATTTTGGAGAATTAGAACATGAAAGATGCATTGTGACAAGAGCACATGGGGTAGAATACTAGGTGATTGATGTTAGAATTATTTCCACCATTGTGTGGCAAAAGCTAATAGGCTGAAAAGCATTTCTAAGGTGTTGTAGCCAAGAAAACACTTGGGTTTTGATGGCATAGCATGGAGTTTTATTCTCTTATGTTTCACCCTTCAAGGAGACTGATAATGGAAAAAAATCTTTTTTAAAAAGTGCCTCTCAGTTGCCCCATCTCTGTAGAGCTGGGATTTTTCAACAGTCCTGAGTCCCTGGACATCAGTCCCTGAGAGGGAGCTGAAGGAAAACTTCTCAAGAATTCAGTCGTATTCAAACTCCAAAGTTTCTTGAATTTTTAATGGATTCCACTGAGGGACACGACTCAGAAAGTGTCCCCAGATTCCAGGTAGAGCAGAACACTGGAGGCACTGATGACAGGTGGGGACAAACAAGGGAAAGGTGTCTGTGATGCCAAGCAAACCTGGATGTGTTTCAGGAATGCCAAGGGCCAAGGGCTGAGCCCCAGCCCCTGGCAAGGCAGATCCTGTCCCTCCCTCATTGCTCAGGGCTCTTCCCGGGCCACTGGGCTCTGGCCATGTGCAATGCCAAGGGCAGCACCATGGGGCGGCCCCTGCCAGGCTGCTGAGCAGGGACAAGGAGGCAATGAGGCCCCAGCACAGCAAGGCTCACTTGTCCCCTGCTGGCCTCAGGCCCAGGGCCAGCCTGCATGGCCCAAGTGCTGCAGGAGTTGGCTGTGTCAGGGCCTTTCAGCTGCTGCCCATCCCTGTGCCCTCTGCAGCCCAGGCTGTCCTACGGTGTCCATGCCCTGCGCCTCTGTCCCTGCAGGCTGTCGTCATCCCCCGGCTGCCCCACCTCGCTGGCCCCTTCCTTTGCTGACAGCTCTGCCTCCTGCCTGCCTCTGCCTGCACACACAGAGCCTTGGGCTGCTCCAGAATCCTTCTGGGGGATGTGTTGCACCCCAGCCCTGCCCTGGGAGAGAAATTCCTTTCTCCTTGTGTCAACTCTGGACCACCCTAGCTGCACTTGGCATTAATTCTTTCTTTCTGTGACTCTTTTCCTCTATGTCAAAAGGATCCACCATCTCTGAAACTGATCTTCAATCCCTCCCAGGGCTCTCCTCTGCTGTCCTCAGTCTCCACTCCACTGAGCACAGAGCTCCTTTGTCCCTATACAGTGGTCAAGTGCTTGAGTCCATGGGCACCTGGACAAGAGGTACGGTTCTTTTCTGTGGGAATGAAACCACAGAATGCCAGAATTGAAAGATGAAAGGCGTTCACCAGATGCCAAGGTCAGCCAGACCTGTTTGTCTGGGCTGCATTTGTCTGGGAGCAATCCTTCAATAGACGGAATTTTTGAGGCCAAATTCTAATTTTTACCATGGCTACCTGGAAGAGAAGGTTAGTTCTTTTCCATAAGAAGGAAAGCACAGCCCCTGTGTTTCAATGCAGCTGAGAGTGGCCCTCAGGAAGCCAAGGGAAGTTAAACTTGTCAGTCCAGGCAGATTTTCTCTCGGTGCTATACTTAGATCGATAGAATTTTGGAGATGAATTCCCAGTATTTGCCTTGGATGCCTGGACTGGAAAGATTTTTTTCCATGGGAAGAAAAGCACAGCCCCAAAGTGTTTCAAAGGCAGATGAGAGGTGGCCCCCAAGAGGCCAAGTCCAGCCAAAGCTGTCTGTCCTGGCAAGTTTCATATGGGAACAATCCTTGGATATACAGAATGTTGGAGGAGGGATCCCAGTTTTGGCCATTTGTGCCTGGAAGTGAAGGACAGTTTTGTTCCATGGGAAGGAAAGCACGGAGCCCCATTGCTCCAGGTCCATTGGAGAAGAAGCTCTCACCATGCCCAGGTCATCTGAACCTCTCAGGCAGCCCCCAGGAGCCCATGCCAGCCAGAGCTGTTCCATGTTCCCTTGGTTCCATGGGGCTGTGCCGTGTCACAAAGGCCTCACAGTTCTTTGGGGCTCAGCAGTGCCACAGTGTCCCCTTGGTTCCATGGAACACCACAGCATCCCTGTGGTCCCCGTGGTTCCACAAACCCTGCAGTGTCACAATGGCCCCTGGCTTCCATGAGCCCACGCAGAGTCACAATGGTCTCCATGGGAAGGGAAACACCAAGTCCCAGTGGTTCAGAGGCAGATGAGACACAAGCATCAGAGACCAAGGCCAGCCACATCTGTCTGTCCTGGCAGGTTTGTCTGGGAGTAGCACTTGGATATAGAGAATTTTGAATGTGGAATGCCAATTTTGGCCATTTGTGCCTGGACAAGCAGGACGAGTCTTTTCCATAAAAAGGAAAGCATGGAGCCCCAGTGTTTGGAAGGCAGGTGAGAGCTGACCCTCAGGAGGTAGAGCCAGCCAGTCTTGAGGGGAATGGCAGCTTTTGTCTGCGAGCAATCCTTGGATATATGGAATTTGGGAGGAGGAATCCCAATTTTGGCCATGGACACCATGTCAAGATGGATGGGTTTTTCCATATGAAAGAAAAGCAGAAAGTCCAAGTGTTTTGGAAGATGAGAGGTGGCCACTATAAGCGAGGGCAGCCAGACATCTCTCATAGCATCTTGTGTCTTGGAACAATCCTTGGATATACAGAATTTTGGAGATGGAGTCTTAATATTGGCCATGGGCATCTGGACATAAAATATGTTTAATTCCATAGGAAGAAAAGCACAAAGGCCCAGTGTTTTGAAGGCAAATGAGAGCTGGTCCCTGGGAGGTCAAGCCAGGCAGATCTATCTTTCCTGGCAGGTTTCATCTGAGTACAGTCCTTGGATATATGGAATTTTGGAGGCCAAATCCCAGTTCTGGCCATGGTACCTGGAGGAGGACAGCTCTGTTCTATAGGAAGGAAAGCACAGAGCCCCAGAGCTCCACAGGCAGAGGAGAAGCAGCCCCAGCCGTGCCAAGGTCAGCTGAACCTCTCAGGCAGCCCCTGGGAGGCCAGGCCAGCCAGAGCTCTTCCATGTTCCCTTGGTTCCATGGGGTCCCTCAGAGTCACAAAGGTAACACTTTTGAAACCTGCCATTGACTAGTTCCTAATGCCAGTAAAGATGACTGTAGGGGCTGTTTTAACTTTGTCAAATCACTTGTTGCAGTGCCCAACTTATTCATTAATATTTCTGAATCGATTCCATTTAAGACTCTCAATCCTGCTCCTCATATTCCAGTTAAATCCCTTCGCATTCTGCCCCTGAATTGTACTTGCTTTTGTAACCATGTTGCCCAGCCCTCAAAGGATGTCTTTAGGAAAGAGGAGCAGGCTGGCTGAATTTCAGAGATATCAGTTTGCATTAGTCATTCAACATGCTTGAGAGACCACTCAGGGTTAAAGAACAGTGGTTGTTGGCCCGTGTTCCTTATTACATAGGGGCCAAGTTCATAAATTTTAGGTTCAATCTTAGGTGGTGTGGTCTGGGCTTGGGTACTAACAGAGGTTACAGTAGATTCAATTGTTGTAATAGGTATGGCCTTTAATTTAAATTTAAATGAGAGCCCAGTAGTGTCATGGCTCCAAAGGCCACATCCACAGTCTGTACTAATGCAAAATTATACCAACAATCTAATTTACTTAGACCATTGCAAATCTCCAGGTGCTTGTCTGTGGGAGAAGTTGAAACACTAATTTGAATTGTGTTCTGATGCTGAGTCCCACTAATCATTTGGAACCCTATTCTGATTGCTTCTCCTATAGTCCCTTGAAGGGACCACGACCTTTGTCATTGCCATTCCTGCTTTTCTTATACCCGGCTTTTGTGCATGACCACAGTTGATAGGTTTAAATCTTTTATATCAGAACACTTTCCCATGGATCCAGTGTACGGAATGAAAGCTTGGGACCAAGGCCATTCAGCATTTTTCTGGCTAGAGGTTCTTTCCAATTCTTGGATTACACTTATGACTACAAGCAAAACAAACCAAACTCTTCTATTGACTAGATTTCTGCAAACTAAATTACTGAATATTCCCAAACACAATGTACTCATTTTGCTCAAGTAAATTTTAATTTCATTTCATTGTTACCCAGTGTTACTTTCCAAGGGGCTTCTGGAGCCTTTTTCACTCAAAAATGGTCAATCCAGGCACTCTGCTCCTTGATCATAACTGCAATGAAGATGGTGAGAAGCACCTGAATGGTCCTTCCCACTGTGGCTACAAAGTTTTTCTGTAAGAGACTTAAGATATACATAATCTCCAGGCTGTATGTCATGCACTGGTCCATCCAGCCCTCTGCCCCGAGTTCCAGACACATTTTTCTCAATTTCTCTGAGTTGCTTACTTAAGGCTATCGTATAGGCAGGCAGCCTCTCTTCCCCACTTGGGTAGACAATCCCTTTTGCACTCCTATGGTCTCCCATAAAACATTTCAAAGGAACTTAGATTTTCTTTGGCTCTAGGCTTGGTTTGGATCCGCAGCAATGCCAGTGGGAGAGATTGAGGCCAGGGTAAATGAGCTTCTTGTCCTAGCTTAATTAAATGATCTATTTTTTCAACTTGGCCACTTGACTGGGGATGATATGGAGTATGGAGCTCCCAGTCTATGCCCAAGTGATGACTGATTTGTTCTATTATTTTTGAAATAAAATGTGGCCCTCCATCTGAAGATATTGTGGCTGGAACTCTGAAGCGGGGGATTATCTCTTGTAACAATACCCAGGTTACCTCTCAGGCTTTGTCAGTTCTGGTGGGAAAAGCCTCTGGCCAACCTGAAAAGGTGTCTGTTAACACCAGCAAATATCAATACCCCCCTTTTCTTGGGAGTTCTGAAAAGTCAATTTGCCGCTGTTGCCCAAGACCATGGCCTTTTCCAATTTGACCAAGTTTTGGGTTGGGGATATTCTTGGGTTTGGTCTGGAGCCAAATGTCAGACTGCTGGGCTACCTGAACAATAATAGAGTATAAATTTCTGGCAGTAATCTTTTCAGTTAGATAGCTATACAGGACATCTGTTCCCTGGTGTGTTTTCTGGTGCTCTTCCCTTACTAATGACCATAACAGGTGGGAAGGGATGACCATTGTCCCTTCTGCAGTAACAGCCCATCCCTCTTGGTTATACATTCCTCCTTGATCCTTAATTACTTTTCTATCCCTTCTGGTATATACTGGCTTACCTTCAAGGGAGAACAGTCCATCTGGAATTAAAGCTCCCTCAATCATCATCTCACCTTTTGCTGCTTCTTTTGCCTCTCTGTCTGCCAGCTCATTTCCTTCCTCTAGCTCTGAGCTCACATTCTGGTGTGCCTTAATGTCCATAATTGCTACCTGCTCAGGTAGCTGAACTGCTTTCAGTAGCTGCAATATTTCCTGTGCATGTTTGATGTTTTTCCCTTGTGACTTCAACAGTCCCCTTTCTTTCCAGATGGCTCCATGTGTGTGTGTACAACCCCAAATGCATATCTTGAGTCTCTATAAATATTTATTTTCTTTCCTTTCATGATCTCTAAGGTGCAGGTTAGAGCAATTATCTCAGCTTTTTGTGCAGAGGTATCTACTGGAAGGCTCCAGGTTCTGTTACCTCTTTGCAGGTGGTAACTGCATACCCAGCATGTTGCTTTCCACTGACAACGTAGCTGCTTCCATCAGTGAACCAGGTTTGGGTGTCATACAAAGGGGTGTCCTTCAGATATGGCTGGAGTAGGAGGCTTTGATAATCTCCAGGCAGTCATGGTGTAAAAAAAGCACTTTTCTTGATTTCCACTAAGAAAAGAAGCTTTGTTGATAATGTTAGTCACAATTATCTCTACATTGTCTTGTTCTACCATGATGGCTTGGTATTTTAGGAACCTTTGTGGGGAGAGCCAGTGCCCACCCTTTACTTCCAGGACTGCAGACACTGTGTGAGACACCAATACAGTCATTGTCTGGCCCAGGGTGAATTTGTGTGCCTTTTGAATATTCAGCACCACTGCTGCAAGGGCTCTGAGGCATCCCGGCCATCCCTTGGCTGTTGTGTCCAGTTGTTTGGAGAAGCAAGCAACTGCTCTCTGGTATGGACCCAGGTCCTGGGCCAGTATCCCCAGGGCAATTCCCTGCTTCTCATGGGAAAACAGAAAGAATGGTTTACTCACATCTGGGAGTCTGAGAGCCAGAGCTGACATTCGAGCATTCTTCAGCTGGTGAAAGGCCCGAGTGGCCTCTTTTGTCCCCTGGAGTTCTCTGTTCCCATTTGTAATCAGCACGTACAGGGGTTTCATAAGTACACCATAATTATAAATCCATAATTGGCACCACCCTGTCATTCCTAAAAATGTTTGCAGTTCCTTCACTGTTTGAGGCTTTGGGGTTTTGCAGATCTCTTCCTTGCAATCTTGCCCTACAGTCTGATGTCCCACACTAATTTCATAACCCAGATAAATTGCCTTTCACTTCACTCCCTGGGCCTTTTTCTTTGATACCCTGTATCCCTCAATTCCTAGAAAGTTTAGGAGGCTTACTGTGCAGGCTGCACATGCCTCTTTTATCAAGGTGGCTATGAGGAGATCATTCCATGTACTGCAGTAGCTTTCCTTCTTCTGGGGAAGCCTCCCAGCATTCCAGATCTTTGGCAAGTTGTTCTCCAAACAGAGTAGGAGAGTTTTAAATCCCTGAGGCAACACCATCCATGTGAGCTGGTTTTCCCATTCAAATGCAAATATTTTCTGGCTGTCTTCATGGAGAGGGAGGCAAAAGGAGGCATCTTTCAAGTCTAAAATGGTAAACCAAGTTAGCTCTGGTGTTAGGCACGTTCGCAAAGTGTATGGGTTTGTTACCACAGGATAGAGATCTTCAGTTATTTTGTTAACAACCCTTAGATCCTGTAGTATCTGATATGACCCATCAGGTTTTTGGACCAGTAAAAAAGGAGTGTTAAACTCAGATGGACACTCTTTTAATAACCCTGTTTGTGAAAGGTTTTCAACTATTGGAATAATTACCTCCCTGTTTTCCCTTTTCAAAGAGTAGTGTTTAATTCTAACTGGTTGTTTTCTTTCCTTCAGTTTAATTACTATATGAGATGCATTTTTTCGCCCACCTTGCTACATTAGAAGTCCACACTCCAAGAAATACTTGATTTATTATTTCTTCACTAATTTCTCCCTCCATTTGAATGGCTGTTAACATTAAACTTAATGCCTCTATGTGCTGTTCATCATTTACTTCCAGAATAAATTCCCCATTTTTAAATTTAATGATTATTTGTAATTGTTCCAACAAGTTTCTCCCCAAAACATGCCTTGGGGAACTGGGCAGGTATAGAAATTTGTGAATGCTCCATTGCTTTCCAAGCCTATACTTCAATGGTTTACAAAAATATGCTTTTTGAGGTTGCTCAGTTGCTCCTATTACTGTAGCATAATCCTTCCCCACAGATGCCATAGTTAAAGCCAAATATGTTGCCCCCGTGTCAACCAGAAGTTTCACCTCTTTGTCTTTTTCCCCCAGCTTCAATTTTATAACCAGTGGATCTCCTGGGGTGAGGTCTACTGGTCCTCCTCAGTCTTCTGTCACGTGTGCAATTAGTTCTCCCTTTTCCTGAGGGCCACCACGTCTTTGTTCTGGGCATTGATTTTTCCAGTGACCATATTTCTTACAGATTGCACACTGGTCTCTGCCCAGCTGGGATGGGCCTTGTCTAGGTGGTCCCTGTCCGTGTCTTCCTCTCTCCCTCTCACGACAGCCACAAACTTCCTCATTCCTTTTTTATATCCTTCTTCCCAGTTACTAAAGATGTTCCACGCCTCATTCACCAGAGTCTCTAAGTTCCTCGAATCCACCCCCCGTATCTTTTGAAGTTTCCATCTTATGTCACCCGTAGGTTGCCCCAGGAATAAACTGACTGGCTGCTGTGTCCCCATGTCAGACCCAGGCTCCAGTGGTGTGTGGCAGTGCATTGCATCCCTTCATCGATTGAGGAATTCAGATGGTGACTCAGAGGGCCCCTGCTTAATTTCATACAATGCTGACCAATTTATAGTTTTGGGAATGGCTTTTTCAATTCCCTTTGCAATCCACTCCTGATAGCTTTAAATTTTTTCAATTCTGCTGATCTGTTTGGGTCCCACTACAGATTTTGGAGTGGGAAATAATCTTTCACATCCAATTGTTGGATTTCATAATAATCTTCTGCCAGATCCCCTGCCATTTTTATAATTAATTGTTTCTCTGTCTCAGTCAGTGCATCCAATAATAATTGCATATTGTTCCAATCTGGATTATGTTATTTTATTAAAAATCACAGACGTTTAGCTGTGTTAACTGGATCACTGTGGTAATTTCTAGCAACCTTTTCCCATGCCTCCAAGTCGATTGTTGAGAAGGGAACTTTAACCAATACCATCCCTCCCTCTGGTCCCCCTGCCTCTCACAGAGGTGCCTGTAATATGTGTGCCTGTTAGCTGAGTTGTGATTGTTTTCTTTAAAGAGCCAAGCAGCTAATTGTTGCTATAAAGTTGTTTATAACAAAGGCACATCAGTCTCAAAAGGCAAAGAGTCACAAGCGTTCAAGTCCATGCTAAAGTTTTGGTATAGAGTCCTAAATAGGTAAAGTCCCAATCAGAAGCAGAAGCTGCTCCTGGAGGTCCTGAAGGGCTGATGTTGCTGGGGCAGCTCCTGTCTTCTTTGGGTGATAATGATGGCAGTGAGGAGAGAACTTAGAGAGCAGGAACAAAATCAAAAGGCAAGAAGCAAAAGGTGAGTCTCTCCCCAGTCCATAGATTCTTATATCCAAACTTCCCAACAAGCTAAAGACACAAACTCAAACCTAGTTCTAGTTTCTTAGCAAACCAGCTATGTATAAACTACATATATGTTCTATCTTGTTCTAGCTAAAAAAATGTAAGCAATATTCTTAGTATAGTTTTATTATGTCTAAAACTATGTTCCTGGAGCCTCCACAGAAACACTAGTATCTAAGGCTATATTTTTCAACCCTCACTAGAACTTATGCTTCTACACTGGTCTCTGAGATCTTTACTACCTAAAAGCACATAAAACTTATTCTTACTTTCTTCCTTATTCTAAAACTTAAACTTACACCTCTACTTTATGTGTGAGTGGCTTAATATATTTGAATCCATCCAAAGGTTTTAATTCAATCCCTGCACTCTGATTTCTCTCTGAAGAATTCAGAGAGACTCTTGACTTACAGACTCCAACATCTGTTGTCTAGTCTGGTGTGTGATCAGAGGGGGGTCAGCATCCTCTGAGTCTGCATCCTCATCCCTTTCCTGTCTTATCTGGGGAGACCTGAGCAAATTGTTTGCCAGATCTTGTTCCTGGGCCACAGTCTGGTAAACCTTATCAGATTTTGTGCATCTTTGCCCTATACTACACACTGAACAACACCACTTGAGCTTTCCTCTCCTAGTGTTATTCTCCTTCTCTAAAGCCAATACCAGAGGGTCAGATGGAGCCCTGAGCCCACAGTCCCTCTGCCATTCGGGGTGATTTTGAAGGGAGAAATACATATCTGCACATGATACATCTGTCCACTTCCCTTCCCTCCCGAGAAATAGCATGAGCTGTAATAGTGTGTTAAAATACAAAGTTCCACTGGGTGGTCACTTCACTCCATTGTCCAATTTATATAAAGGCCACCAGTCCTTGCAGAATCTAATAAGGTCTCTCTTGTTTTCTGGGCCTCCTTGTGCAGCAACGTTTTTCCAATGTGCAATAACACAGCCTAATGGACTGGCCTCTCTTTACTTTGTCCAGTTCCCATTATCTTCTCCTTGTCTTGTCTTGTTTCCACCCAAACTTTTCCTCACACAATTTCATTGTTCTTTCCCAGTTTTCTTCCCACACACAATCCCAATTCGTGGGCAACCAATATTACTTTCCACATACTAATTTCAGAATATTAGGTTAAACACTGACTTGGTTAGGATAGTTTTGCAATTTGCACTTGGGGCATACATCCTGCTGGTTATTAGAGCAACAATGCCAATGTATTTCACAATCTCTACACTGTACTAAACCCCATGCCAGATGCCAAACCCTTGATCCTCTGACAGCTCTAAATCTCCCACAAAGACAAATTATCCTGTTCACTCCCTCTGGAATACTCAGAGTCCCTACTGCAGGTTGTTCCTAGTCCAAGGTTACCAACCTCCCTGCAGAGGTTTTTTATATCCCTCCTAGGCAGACCCGTTCATTCCCTCTTTCTATCCAATGATTTACTGGACCAATAAATTCCCAGGGATCAATTCCAAACCATGGCTGAGGAGAAACTCTTGAAACAAACACTAACCACTCTGTGTTCAAGCACAACACTCCTCCCTTCTCACTTGCACTGGCCCCACACTGACCCCGCTCCTTTGCTTTTCTCCGGCCGCCTCAGTCGCCCAGGCTGGAAAGGCACATAGAGCTCCACACTCGCTCATTCACTCACTGACACACTCAACGACTCAACGTGTCCAGACCTGGCAGTCACATAAAACAGCAGCAAAATCAAGGGTTCATTCAACCCACCCCATCATCGCTAGCGGGCTGCTCTATCAGCTCAGTGAGACCCCTCTGTCAGTGGCGTTATCAGCCGGGGATCGACCCCTCTCCCTCTGTCTCTGGCCCCCTTGGCCAGCAGCTTGCAAGCCCACTGAGACTGTGCTGAGTGTCAGACGTCTCTGTATGACTCACCAGCAGTCCTGTTATAGATATTTATTATATACTGCTTCATCCGCACTGCCAGCAGGTCGTTGTCTGTCCCCAAGGCAAGCGAGCCAAGGTTCAGGATCCCTCCAGGAAAAAATCCCGGGGCACCCTTCAGGGTGTCTGCCCTGGTGGTGCTCCCTCAGCCACACAGATCTCCTGGCTGGCTCGCCAATAATGAAGCACAGAAAAACTCCACAACTTGTACAAGTTGCAAAGTAGGTATGAATAATTTATTCAGCGCTGAGGTGCATGGGGGATAGCTCCTCCAAAAACATGCACACCTTTGGTGACCTGTGCCTCTCTTTCTATTCTCTACAAGTTAGAATTGTACAATGCACCTAATACATATTCATTTCCTAACCCTGCCTGTCCCCTCTTGGTATTTAAATTAACTCCACGCTTCTTTGTGACTGCGCACTGCTCCTTGTTGGTCGCTCTGGTGGTCATCTGGGGGTCCTAGGGATGAAGTAAAGAGTCTTCTCAGTTGAACTTTCCACCTCGCCTTCTTTGCACATGTGTATTAGCTTTTCCTCACCTTCCAGACCTTGATACCAGTTTTAACTTGCTCAGGGGTCTGAGGAAACCTCCTTATATGGAAGAAGCTTCGTTCTTCCACCCTGTTTATGCATTCTTGTTACATCTTATCTTGTAGCCTTGCTCTGATCTCCTGTTCTTGCAAAGACAACGAACATTAAGCATTCATAGAATCATGTCACCCCCCTTCTAGTGAAAGCATCCTCCTGTATTTTTACTCTTAACACTTTAATTTTAATTTTAATTTCCCTCTGTTTCATCATGAGGTCCCCACAGTGTTCCAGTGATCTCCATAGAAGGAAAGAATCAAGCCCCAGTGGTGCAGGGGCAGTCACAGGAGGACAAGGCCAGCCAGACTTGACAGTACTGGCAGATTTTGCCTGGGACCAACCCTTGGATCTACAGTATTTCAGAGGTGGAATCCCAATTTCAGACATGGACACATGAAGGAGATGGATGGTTCTTTTCAATAGGAAGGAAGGCACAGAACACTGGTGTTTCAGGAGCAGATGAAAGGCAGACATCAGAGGCCAAGGCCAGCCAGACCTCTCTATCCTGGCAGATTTTGTCTGAAAGCAACTCTTGGATATAGGGAATTTCAGAGGTGGAATCCCAATTTTGGCCATTTCTGTGTAGATTAGAAGGATGGTTCTTTTCCATTGGAAGGAAAACACAGAGCCCCAGTGTTTCAAAGGCAGTAGAGGAGAGAGGTGGCTCCTGGGAGGCAAAGCCAGCCAGACCTGTTTGTCCTGGCAGCTTTTGTCATGGACCAATCCTTGAATATATGGAATTTGGGAGAAGGAATCTCAATTTTGACCACAGACACCTTGAGAAGGACAGTTCTTTTCCCCTGGAAGAAAAGCCTGGAGCCCCAGTGCTTGCAAAGCAGGGGAGAGGCAGCCCCCAAGAGGCCAAGGGCAGCCTGACCTGCCTGTGCTGACACCTTCCAGTTAACATGCCTTGGTTCCATGAGGCCCTGCAGGGTCACAATGTTCCCCTTGCTTCTGTAGTGGCACAATGGCCCAATGACACCATGAGGTCCTGCAATGTCACAATGGCTTCATGCTTCCACAATGCCCTGATGTGTCACAATGGCCCCTCGGCTCCACGTGCTCTCACTGTGTCACAATGGCTGCTCCATGACACTTTGAGCTTCACAAGGTCACCATGAACCCTTGGTCCTTGGGGCCCTTGAGTTTCATAAAGCTCTTCTTGACTCTATGAGGCACAAAAGTGTCAGAATGAATCCATGAGGTTCCAAAGTGTCTCCATGGTGTCCTTGGATCTGCATTGTCACAACTGACCCATGGTTCCATGAGGTTCTGCAGTGTCACCATGGTCACTGTCAGAGGCTGGATGAGATCAATGTCCCAGACACCTGGGGATGAGCTGTCAATCAGTCACACAGTGGGGTGGTGCTGACCCAGGCTCTGATTGCCCCAGCAATCACAAGTCCCACCTGGGGGAGGCCCATGAAGGCCCAGGGGCTTAAAACACAGAGCAGGTGCTCAGCCCATGGTCCATACCCTGCCTTCTCCTGGGGTCTGTGTCTCACCCACACTGGAACCCTGGGAGCTGGGAGCCATGTGTGTGTCTGTCTATAGAGCTTCTGTCCTTCTGTCTCTCCTTCTAATGCTCTTTATATGGAACACTATTATTTTTGGGCACCGCAACAACCTAAATGTTTAAAGGTTTTGAGGTTAAGTGGGAAAAGTTAATGAAGTTTCTGCTATGATAAGTGTTTTATGTTGAGTTCGATGTTATATTAAATCCTTTTCCAAAGTTCCTTGGTTTTCTATACCAGTAAAATTTTTTGTCATTTTGACCTCTTGAGCATATCTGTCTGGGGTTTCTCCTGTGCACTAAACTCAAGTAAAGGAACCTTTGGTCACCCCCAGCATTTCAGTGTTCTGGGGTGTTACAGCCCTGCAGGCTCACCATGGCCTCTTGTTTCCATCAGGCCCTGCTGTGTCACACTGGCCCTTGGTTCCATGAGCATCTGGAGTGTCACACAGCCTGATGACATTTGTCCTTGCTGCCTCTCCCATCCCAGTGCCCCAGCAACAGCCCCGAGCCACCCGTGAGGGACAGGCCCTGCTGGCCCAGGCCTGGGCTCAGGCCTTGGCCTTTCTGCTTCCTCCACCCAGCCCAGGCCTTGCTCAGCATTGCAGTTCCCTGCTCACAGCCTTGGGCTCCTGCAATCCTGCCCTCAAGGATCTGCTCTCACCACTCCCTGGGGAGCCTTTGGCACTCCCTGCCCTCAGTGGGGCCACTGATGCTCCAAGGGACTTGGAGTTTTGCTTCTGACTCCTTGAGCAGCTTCTTCAACCTTCTCTCAGTGCTTGAGGGTCCTGCACTCAGCCCTAAATCCACCATGGGGATCATTAAATACAAAAAGTTCTCAGGAGCTCTTTGTCTTCCTTCAATTGTCATCAAGTCTCCAGGGCTTGTGCAGCTGCTTGGAGAATGCTTGGAGTTCTTTTAAGGAAGAAGATTTCAAAGTGCACCTCATTACTTTTTTTCTTTAATCATGTGAGTATTTTTTTTTAGTTTTCATTTCTTAGAAGGGGGGATAAAAGCATTCGCCAGGTGATCTTGATGCTGAATGTCTCCTTAGGAGGTGTGGGCACACAGAAGAATGAGCCCCTTGAAGGCTGACCCTGTTTGGACAACCTGCTCCTCACCCCCAGCCTCACCATGTCTGACATTGCCCACCTGGGACTGACATCCCTGTGCCCTGCAGCAGAACCTTGTCCCCTGAGCTCTGCAGATGGGTGTCCCAGCCCATTGCACCATGTCCCACCTGCTCTCCTCAGGGCTCTGCCTGCACACAGGCCCAGGAGAAGATTTCCTGTTTGTAAGGACAGAATGGAAAATCCTGAGCAGGTTTCCTGAACAACAAACCCCACTGAGGAACCACATGCTCAGTCTAGGCTGCCTGGAATGCTGTCATCTTTCTGCAAGGGACAGTGTATCCAGAAATGATGTCTCTAAGCAGAATTCTCTGAGTCTTCCAGCTAAATTCTCTGTCCCTGTCCTTTCTCTGGATCTCTGTTGCAGATGGAATCTGCTGGTGCCTTTCTCACCTTTAACCCCTCTTTTGAATGCAGACAGTCCAGGTGTGCTAGGCAGGTGTTGCTCAGTTTACTCAAAGATTTGTATCCTCATGGAACCAAGGAGACAATTGTGACAGTTGAGAGCCTCACAGAAACAAGGCTCCATTGTGACGCTGAAGGCAATTACGGAATCCACATCACTGTGACACAGCCAGGCCACATGGAACCAATGGTCCATTGTGACAATGCAGATCCAAGGAGACCATGGTGACACTATGTGACCTCATGGATCCAAGGGGCCACTGTGACACTGAAGAACTTCATGGAACCCAGGGTCCATTGTGACATAGCGGTGCCTGATTGGAACAAAGGAACCATTGTTGACAGCCCAGAAACTCCTGGAACCAAGGGGCTGTGGTGACACAGCAGAGCCACATGGAACCAAGGAGACCTGTGACATTTAGGAACCTTATGGAGCCGAGGGCCCACTATGACACTGCAGAAACAAGGAGAGCATTGTGATATTATGGAAGCTCATGGAACCAAGCAGCCATTGTGACACTCCAGGGCCTGTTTGAACCAGGGAGACCATTGTGACACTCCAGAATCTCCTGGCACTGAGGTTTTATTGTGACACAGCAGGGCCCCATGGAACCAAGGGGCCATTGTGAAACTGTGCAAGGGCCATAATGGAGTCAAGGACACCACTGACACTGAAATCCATAGGATAGAAAGTTTTGAACACAGTTTTGAATATCTGAAAACAGATATTCTTTATTACATCATGGTAGTCACTGTCACACAAACCTTCCTTCATTCGAGTGCACTGAGCATTGAATGAACAGAGTTTTTATCACACACACTGGTTACATACTCTTTAGCTTTCCCCACATTCTTTGAATTTATTGGACATAGTTGCGCTCCTTATCACAAGTCCTTATATGGTTCTTTGGGGTCTGTCTTCAACATCCAGTGCCCTTTTCAGGGAGCTTCTTCTCAACCTCCACTTTTGAGTGAGGGCAATATTAATTTTTTTATAATTTCTGCTTTATCAGCCTTGCAGAGCTGATCTGGCATCCTCCTTGCATTTTGTGTGACTTCTGTTTGCCTCAGCTACATCCTTTATCTGTTTCTCCAAGGCTGTGCTGTTCTGTTCTCCTTGTCCTTGACAAGAGTAAATGTTGTTCTGTTCTCCTGTCCTTGTCACAGTGCTCACCCCACGAGGTGTGTTTGCAACCCCCTCCAAGCCATGGGCTTGGGGTGGGCAAGTGTTCTTGAGGGAACAGGGATGGGACAGCTGGGCTGGATGACCCAAAGGATGTTCCATTCCATGGCACACCATGATAAGCTGAAATAAACTGAGAGAAGAGAGGGGCAAGGGGCGTAGGGAATTGATTTGTTTTTTAAGAACATTTTTATTCCAAACAGCACCTACACATACAGAATCCACTCCTGCTACAATATGGTTAAGTATTTTCTCCTGCTAGGAGATTTCCTGTGGATTTGCTTTTCTTCTGTGTATGGCCTTTGCTTTTTGTGCTTGCTTGGTTTGTGGGGTTTTTTGTTGTTGCTGGTGGGTCTTGCTTTGTTTTTTTTGTTTGGGTTTGATTTTCCGTATTGAACTGCCTTTTTTTCTGATACATAAATTCAACCTTTTTTTGTGGCTTGGTTGACACCTGATGGCAAGAGAAATTTACCCAACTCAGTCATTTTGCCAAATTACATTTTGCAGTCACCATTAACCAGATGAATTCGGTCACAGACTCCCTGCAACCTAGCAGCATCCACAAAGGAATTGAAAGTGCATTTCATGCCATTGTAGATATAATAGAAATGTTCCACACTGGTGGTCCAGGGCTGGTCACTGAGGGATGTCACCAGGGAGTGGCTGCCAAGAGGACTCTGTGCCATGGATGACATTTGACCCTCATTGTTCAGCCAAATTCCCACCCACCCCATGTTCCTCTCCTGCAGCCCAGCTCTCTCCAATCTGGCTCTGAGGAGAGCACAGCAGACCATGTCCCAGGCCTGGCTAAAGTCTGGGCACACAACATCCCCTTTTTTTTCTCTCCCACGGGGGTTCTGCAATCCCTGCCTTGTGCTGCCAGTGCCTGGAATGGCTGCAGGAGGATTTGCCACCTGCCCTTCCCTGCTGAGCCTGACCAGTCTGTGACTGTCCCAGTGCCCCTCCCTGCCCTGTTTGCAGACTGGTTCCATGTCTGCCCTTCCCAAGTGCCCAGGACCCTCTGGGATGGCTCTGGCCTTTCCAAGGGGTTTGAGAGAGGTGTCACAGAGTCACCGCCCAGCCTTCTCAGCATCCCTGACTCCAAAGGCCTTTTCCACATCCCTCAGCTCCTGGTCAGTGCCCAGAGCACAGCACAACCCTGTCCAGGTCCTCAGGGTGGTTCAGAAGGGAGGCACCTCTGATTTCTTCCCAAAAACCTACCATTCCAATGGTCTCTCTATGCAGTCCTTAGCTGCCTTGAATATTTTTTCCTGGAACATCCCTGCCCGGGATGTTTCTTTCTATGCAATCTTAACTACAACCCAGTAATGAATTCAGGGTTTTTCCAGAGTGTAGTGGCCTCAAGGCACTGTTTGTGCCACCAGAACTGTGCCACCCCCGAGTGCTGATGATGGTGTTTGTGCTCACTCGGGTTCATCTCCCCACACACACACGATGCACTGCTGAAATCTCCTCAGTACACACCAAACATGGCCTGCTGGCCTGGTCACTCATTGTCCTTCCCTGCAGGGACAAACAACCTCCTGCAACTGGGGGAGAGGCCAGTGCTGGGTGTGGTGATTGCAGGGGCTGGTGTGGGACAATTGCCCTGGGGCACCTTCCCAGGCTGTGCCCAGAACAAAGACACAGCCCAGGCCCTGCCCTGCTGCTCCCTCAGGTCCATCCCAGGAGCCCTGGCTGTGCCAGGACACTGCTGTGTGCCCCCTGCACACTGCCCCTCTGTCCCAGGCACTGGGCTTTGCTTGGCCAGGGCATTCCTGGAGCACATTGCTGACAGCAGCTCTGGAGGACAGCAAAGCCTTCTGCCCTGCCCTCAGGAGATGCCCTTTGCTGATGGAGCTGCTGTGCTGGAGCCCAGCTGTGTCCCAGCAGTGCCCATGGCCTGTCCCTGCCTGTGGGCACAGCATGGACACGCAGCAGGACAGTGACCAAGCTGCCAGAGCACTGCGGCCTCACAGCCACAGAAGGGCTGGCAAGGAGAGGGTGGAGTTGGAAAGAGCAGATGTGGGTAGAGCCAGGGCCATTGTCCCTGGCTGTGCTGCTGTGCTGGGAGTCTCTTCCCTCCTCCTCTGCCCACAGGCACTGCATTGCAGAGACAGAGAAGGGCTGAGGAAGGATCCTGGACACTGAGGGCAGGGCAGGCATTTGTTTTTATTTCAATGCACAGGTCAAAGACCTCTTGAATGTCTTTGTGTTTCAAACGAAAGGTAGATATTCATGTAGAAAAGGAAAGAGTAACACTACAGTATTTTTTAAGAAATTTTACAGCATTAGAAAAAGATACTGTAGAAAAAATGGACAAATATGGAAAAAAAAAGGTGAGCTTTTAGAGAGTTACATTCAGAAGATTATGCAGCAGAAAAGTTTAATGCTTCAGAAAATACAGAGTCATCAATTTTCTCAGGGCATCCTTGAGCTCCTGGTTCCTCAGGCTGTAGATGAGAGGGTTCAGAGCTGGAGGCACCACCGAGTACACAAATGACAGGGCCAGATCCAGGGATGGGGAGGAGATGGAGGGGGGCTTCAGATAGGCAAACACTGCAGTGCTGAGGAACAGAGAGACCACGGCCAGGTGAGGGAGGCAGGTGGAAAAGGCTTTGTGCCTTCCTTGCTCAGAGGGGATCCTCAGCACAGCTCTGAAGATCTGCACATAGGAGAAAACCATGAACACAAAACAGCCAAATACCAAAGAGGCACTAAAAGCTAGAAGCCCAAGTTCCCTGAGATAGGATTTGGAGCAGGAGAGCTTGAGGATCTGGGGTACCTCACAGAAGAACTGGCCAAGGGCATTGCCATGGCACAGGGGCAGGGAAAATGTATTGGCTGTGTGCAGCAGAGCATTGAGAAAGCCACTGGCCCAGGCAACTGCTGCCATGTGGGCACAAGCTCTGCTGCCCAGGAGGGTCCCGTAGTGCAGGGGTTTGCAGATGGACACGTAGCGGTCGTAGCACATGATGGTCAGGAGGGCAAGCTCTGATCCAAAAAAGAAGAAAATCAGAAAAACTTGTGCAGCACATCCTTCATAGGAGATGTGTCTGGTGTCCCAGAGAGAATTGTGCATGGCTTTGGGGACAGTGGTGCAGATGCAGCCCAGGTCAGTGAGGGCCAGGTTGAGCAGGAAGAAGAACATGGGGGTGTGCAGGTGGTGGCCGCAGGCTACGGCGCTGATGATGAGGCCGTTGGCCAGGAGGGCAGCCAGGGAGATGGCCAGGAAGAGGCAGAAGTGCAGGAGCTGCAGCTGCCGCGTGTCTGCCAATGGCAGCAGGAGGAAGTGGCTGATGGAGCTGCTGTTGGACATTTCCTCACTCTGGGCATTGTGGACTGTAAAAAGAAGACATTGATAAGCAGGGAGACATTTCCTTGAGACAATCCTGTACATTTCAGGTAGAAATCCTCTCAAAACTGCTTCTCTTCCTGTGGGGGAACTTCACTAAAACTTTTATTTTTGAATTTGAGTTTCTGCTCCTGAGTTACTGCCTCATCGTCAGCATTTTTCTCAGCATTAATGCTGAGGAGCCCACAGGGAAAACAAGGCTACATTTGACACAGTGCAGTCTGACCATCTGGTCCCATACAGCTGCCCTTTGCTTATGATACCTGCCTCTAATTCAAGGTGATCGCACTTCAAATGTGCTGGAAAATTAAAATAGCATTTTTGAAGGCTCAAATTTCAAAATACTTTTCCCTAAACTCTTTTTTGCCCTATTCTGAACTAGAGAGAGAGGCATAATAAGTGTTGGTCTGGCTCTGCTGCCTGGAGTTGTGCCTACTGGGAGAGGCTTCTCTCTATCCAAGCCTTGTCCCTGCCAGTGCTGCCAGAGCCCAGCCCAGCCCTGGGGGCTCAGCTCTGCCCTGCACACCCCTCCCAGCACAGGGCACTGCCCAGGGCCATCTCCCTGCCAGCAGGGCCTTAAGGGCAGCTCACACAAACAGAGATGCTGCAAGCCAAGGTGCTGCTGCTGCTGTCTGGAGGCACAGGAGGCTGAGGAGGCACTTTGTGAGGGAGATGGGAGGCAGATGTGCTGATGGCCAGTGGGACAGTGCAGGAGTGTCAGTGACACAGACACACCTGACAGCCCCTTTGCCTTGCCTTGAGGAGAAAGCTGAGAGCAGCCCTGGCCATGCAGCACCATCTCCACAGCAGGAGGAATCTGCCCTGATGGGGGTGGCTCCTTCCACCTCCAACTTCTCCCCACAGTCGATGGGGAGCTGCCAGGCAGGCTGAGAGCTGTCCCTGGCATGTGGCACATGGCCTGGGCTGGCCAAGAGCCCTGAGGGCTGCAGGAGCTGCTCTGCAGGACAGCCCTGGGCAGCCCTGGCTGCAGCCCCAGCTTCAGCCCCTGCAGCCGTCCCTGGCAGCAGGAGCCGTCCTGCCCTGTCCCTCTGACGGTGCCCAGGGCAGCCCCGCTCTGCAGCACATCCTCCCCTTCTTCCTCCTCCTCCTCCTCCTGCTGTGCCTCAGAGAAACTGGGAGAGTCCTCCTGACACATCTCCCCGGCTGTGGGCTGTGCTGGCTCCAGGAGATCCCTCCAGGAGCACAGGGGACATTGCCCTGCACCCACACACTCACCATGTCCAGGGCTGTGAAGATGTTTCCCCAAGTGCAGTCTCAGCTCAATGTCTTCCCAGTCCTGATTGCCTTGAGCCTGTCTGTGCCTGGCTCCTGTGCCCTCAGTGCCTGCAGGCAGTGCCCTCAGCCCTGCTGGGCTGGCAGAGGAGCTGCTCCTCAGCAGAAATGTCTTTTTGAAGCTTCTCTTGGTTCACCTTGGGAGCTGCCTCTGTGCCAGGAGCCCAGCCCAGCTCAACAGCACAGACACAGCACAAGGACTTTAATGACCCTCTGAGGGCTTTGGTTCTTTTTACATCATAATCATTCCCTGAGAAAGTGTTCCAAAAACTTCTCAAGAACTCAAAGTTAAATTAAAATACTGAAGTTTCTTGAAGTTTTAATGGGTCCCACTGAGGGACACAACTGAGAAAGTGTCCCCAGGTTCCCGTCAGAGCAGGAAATTGGAGGCAGAGATGACAGGTGGGGACAAAGAGAAGCCAAGTCTTGGTGCCCTGGGGCACAGCAGGGTCTGTGCCACCAAGGGCTGGGAGGAGACACCTTGTCCTGAGCCACTGGGGCCTCCTGGCACAGCCCCAGCAAGGCTGGCCACTGGCACCCCTTGTGCTGCCCTCAGCATCCCCCCACATCCCAGTGGCCTCAGGGATCTGCTGGGATGAGTCCCTGGGGAGCCTTGGTCAGGAATGGCCCTGGGGGGCTCCTTCATGCTCCCAGGGACTGCAGGTTTTTCCAAGGACTTTGGGTTTTGTTTTTGCCTTGGAGTGTCTGAGACCTTTGTGTAATCATGGCCTCCAATTATCTGCTTTAATTAGTCCCTTGAGAGCCTTTCTCAATAAAAACACTCAGTGGGGCTCATTAATACTTCAAGGTACTTCAGTTTTTTAAGGTATTTTCCTTTTTCCTTTCCTCTCTCATGTCTGAGAGGTTTTTGGGGCAATCCTGGCATCCAGTTCTCTCCTCCAAGGAGTCCATGAGGAGCCTGTGTTGAGGATGGACCTCAGTGGCACCCATTACTGCTTTGAGACACTTTGTGTTCTTCTTCTGACTTTGACTCCTGGAAAGGTTTGTGCAATCTCCTCTCAGGCCCTGTGGTTCAAGGTGTGATAAATGTGAGTCGTGCTAATTAAATTGTAACTATATTAAGAAAATTGTATTTAGATCAATAGAAGACAACTGTTACAGAGTGAGGGGGGAGATGGATGAGACAGGGCAAAGGACATCTTCCAGATGTTGGGAGTCGAAGAAGAAGGTTGGAAGAAAGTCAAACAAGAACAGTAGAAGGACGTGGGTCTGATAAGCAGCATCTAGAAATAGAGCTTCAACCTTGAAATGGGCCAAAATGGGATGATTCCAAGCATGGGAAGCATTAGAGTCATGTTATGGAAAACATCTGCTCAGTCACACAGGGCGCCTGCGCTACCTGCAGGTCACACCTCGGTCACTGATGAAGATGATGAGCCTTCATTGGAAATAAGACCCTCAAAAGGGTGAGAGACCCCCTAACCCATTAGTAGAGCATGCACTGTACACATAGTGCTGCACATTTTAGGAATAGAAACTAGGAGGAGTTTTCTAGAAACTTCTGTAGCCTACAGTCAATAAGTGGGATTGTTAGCCTGGATGCTTTGGTAGGAGAGGAAGGGCGAGCCCCTCCCCGTACCCCTAGTCAGTTTTGTTTATGCTTTATAGGAATTTCAATTATACTAAATTACTTACTCTTAAATTTTACATATCCTGAAATATATGTATTCTATACTTTGATTGTATTCATCTCAAATACTTTGAGTGCATATATTTATAAAAATTACTATCAAAAATTTGCTGCTAAATTTAATCTTGTTGTTTGATAAATTGGATAAATAGAATAACATTCATAACCCTTCCTTCCTTCCTTCCTTCCTTCCTTCCTTCCTTCCTTCCTTCCTTCCTTCCTTCCTTCCTTCCTTCCTTCCTTCCTTCCTTCCTTCCTTCCTTCCTTCCTTCCTTCCTTCCTTCCTTCCTTCCTTCCTTCCTTCCTTCCTTCCTTCCTTCCTTCCTTCCTTCCTTCCTTCCTTCCTTCCTTCCCCCTACCGAATGATCCTCCATCACTGACCAGGATCCCGAAAAATGCTTCCAGCTGCAAGGCTGACACAGCTCCAGGAGCCTTTGGACACCTCTCCCAGGGATGCACAGCCTCCCCTTGTTGGGCTGTCTGTGCAGGGCAGGGCCCTGGACTCCATGATCCCACCGGGTCCCTCCCAGCTCAGCCCCTCCCGCAATTCTCACCCTTTGGCTCAGCCTTTGTGTCCTTGAGAGGAGCTGGCAGAGCTGTTGGGGCCGGGCCAGGAGCAGGGCACCCCAACATTCCCCTCTCTGGGACACGGCAGCTGTGGCAGCCCCAGCGTTCCCCTGTCTGTGACACCACAGCCCTGGCAGCCCCAACCTTCCATCCCTGGAGACGCTCCATGGCAGCTTCCAGTCAACGCAAGGCACCGGCCACGGAGCACCCCCAGCCTGGCCTGATGGGGATTCCTCTGCACACAGCTCGGGCAAGGCCCCCCTGGACACCTTCACTGTGCCACACACAAGTGTCACACACAGCTACAGAGCTCTGCCCACAGCTGCCAGGAGGAGATGATTAAAAAATTAAAACAAAATTTAAAATTATAAACCACGATAATCAAACCCATCCAAGAAAACAAACAAATCCAACAAGAACAACAAAAAGAAAACTAAAAACCACTAGAGAAGGAGAACATCCCCCCCCAGTAGACCCGTTCCATCCTTCACTTGGTACACCTGCACACACACAGAGGCTGAGACTGCAAAAAAAGAAGATTCCTGGAGTACATTTGCAGGAAAAGCAGGTTTAGGACAGGCTCTCAGTTCCGACTGTTCTCAGCAGATTGAAAACGGCCCCTTTGGCACCTGCAGGGCCCTTGTAAATGGCAAGTGCCACACCCTCAGCCCATGGGGGAGAAAAGGGCTCTGAATTGCCCACACTGGCATGTAAACCCTGTTCCCAGGCTGCTTCACACACAGGATTCTTCTGGATGAATCCAGAAAGCTGAGGGTCTGCTCTGGCTCCTCCATGTCCTAAAGCTGACAGAAGAAATTGAGGGTGGGCTCCAGCGACGCAATCCCTGCTGGCCCCGGGCACAGTGCCAGGAAGGTCTCTGCGTGCCCAGCCTTTGCTCCAGCCAAGAAAAGCTCCCGGCACAGGCTCACCTTTCCTGCTCAGCCAGAACCCCCGAGTGCCCCAGCAGCAGGAAACTGACGGCTCTGGGCGGCACCGACGCTGGCAAACGCCAGACCTGGGCACTGCCAGCGTCAACAATCTGCTGGATCTGGAGTCCTGGCACCCTCACCGTACCAGATCTGGGCAGTGCTGGTGCCGGATCTGGGAAATTGCTGGATTTTGGCTTTCTGTGCATGCAATTTCCCTGACTTGGGATGTGCCGGCATGAGGATCGCTACCATTGCCATCGCGCCACCTGGCGGCAGCTCACACACGTCCTGAGACCCAACATGGAAGGCCTGGTTTCCCGGCCCTTGGGAGGTCATGTGCCACGCGAGGGCCCGTTCTGCCAGTTATTGTGATTGTGCCGGGCAACAAAGCCCTCTCCCTGGTGTGGGAAGGGTGGGAGGAGCCACCTCCTCTGACCCCTGAAGGTCTTCTCATGCCCTTTGCCCCTTGCTGTGCCCCATCAGCTGCCGATGCGTGACGGCCAGATAGACAGCGGTCCCCCAGTGAGCAAAGAGACAAGGGAAGGGGAGGATGCGCCTCCAGGACGGGCCGTTCTGAGCATCTCTCCTTCCCACACGCGGGCAGCTCTTGCGCTCCAAAGGAGAACCAGGCTCGGACGAATTCGGGCCACACCCACACGTGAGTGAGCTCCAGCAACCGGCGTTTGGCAGCACTGACCGAGGCAGCAAGGCTTGGGACCTGCTGTCCCCCCATTCTCCGGCGGGGAGGGACTGACTGTGGACCGGGACGGGAGGGGGAAGCCACCACAATGGCAGCGAGCACACCACGCTTCTATCCCGGGTTGCAATGCGTGGTGTAGCCTGGGCAGACCCCCTCCCGAGGGCAAGATGACTGGCACCTGTGGCGCTTCACCTCACCAAGCACCTTTCCCCCCCAGACGCGTGCTGCTTGCCTTCATCTCTCTCTCTCTTTGGGGCTGGGCCGAGCCATCGGGAAGGGCGTGAGGCCCCCAGTACTGCCACCCGAGGCTGGCGGCAAGGGGGCCAAGCGTTCGAATGGAGAGGGCATGTTAGACACCGCACGCAGCGGGCCAGACGGCCCCGCAATGTGGCAGGTTCCAGCCTCACCAGTAATGATCCTTCCGCAGGTTCACCTATGGAAACCTTGTTACGACTTTTACTTCCTCTAGATAGTCAAGTTCGACTGTCTTCTCGACACTCCGGCAGGGCCGTGGCCGATCCTGCTGGGGCCAATCAGAGAACCTCACTAAGCCATCCAATCGGTAGTAGCCACGGGCGGTGTGTACAAAGGGCAGGGACTTAATCAACGCGAGCTTATGACCCGCACTTACTGGGAATTCCTCGTTCAAGGGGAAGAACTGCATTCCCCAACCCCCATCACGAATGGGGTTCAACGGGTTACCCGCGCCTGCCGGCGGAGGGTAGGCACAAGTTGAGTCTGTCAGTGTAGCGTGCGTGTGGCCCCGGACATCTAAGGGCATCACAGACCTGTTATTGCTCAATCTCGGGTGGCTGAACGCCACTTGTCCCTCTAAGAAGTTGGACGCTGACCATTCAGGAATCATGTAACTAGTTAGCATGCTAGAGTCTTGTTCGTTATCGGAATTTACCAGACAAATCGCTCCACCAACTAAGAACGGCCATGCACCGTTCCATTCCACCATTCCAACCACCCACGGAATAGAGAAAGAGCTCTCAATCTGTCAATCCTGTCCGTGTCCAGGCCTGGTGAGGTTTCCCGTGTTGAGTCAAATTAAGCCGCAGGCTCCACTCCTCGTGGTGCCCTTCCGTCTATTCCTTTAAGTTTCAGCTTTGCAACCATACTCCCCCCTGCACCCAAAGACTTGGGTTTCCTGGGAGTTGCCGGTTGGGTCATGGGAATAACGCCGCCGGATCGCCAGTAGGCATCGTTTATGGTCGGAACTACAACAGTATCTGATCGTCTTCAAACCTCCGACTTTCGTTCTTGATTAATGAAAACATTCTTGGCAAATGCTTTCCCTCTAGGCTGTCTTGCGCTGGTCCAAGAATTTCACCTCTAGCAGCACAATACGAATGCCCCCAGAGTTCCTTTTAATCATGGCCCCGTTTCCAAAAACCAACAAAAGAGAACTGGAGTCCTATTCCATTATTCCTAGCTGCAGTATGCTGGCAGCCAGCCTGCTTTGAACACTCTAATTTTTTCAAAGTAAATGCTTCAGGCCCCCCGGGACACTTGGCTAAGAGCATCGAGGGGACATCAAGAGGCAGGGGCTGGGACACGTGGTGGCTCGCCTCACAGCAGACAGCCAGCTCGATACCAAGATCCAACTACGAGCTTTTTAACTGCAGCAACTCTAAGATACGCTATTGGAGCTGTAATAACAGTGGCTGCTGGCACCAGACTTGCCCTCCAATGGATCCTCACTCAAGGATTTAAAGTGCAAGGACTCGAAAGAGTCCTGTATTGTTATTTTTTGTCACTACCCCCCTAGGTTGGGAGTGGGTAATTTGCGTGCCTGCTGCCTTCCTTGGATGTGGTAGCCGTTTCTCAGGCTCCTTCTCCAGAATCGAACCCTGATTCCCCGTCACCCGTGGTCACCATGGTAGGCACAGACAGTACCATCAAAAGTTGATAGGGCAGACATTCGAATGGGTCGTCGCTGTCGTGGGGCATGCAATCGGCTCAAGGTTATCTAGAGTCACCAAAGCTGCCGGGCGGGCCCGCGTTGGTTTTGGTCTGATAAATGCACGCGTCCCTGGAGGTCGGAGCTCGTCGGCATGTATTAGCTCTAGAATTACCACAGTTATCCAAGGAGCGGGAGAGGAGCGACCAAAGGAACCATAACTGATTTAATGAGCCATTCGCAGTTTCACTGTACCGCCCGTGTGTACTTAGACATGCCTGGCTTGAGCTTTGAGACAAGCATATGCCACTGGCAGGATCAACCAGGTAGCTGCCATCCAACCCTGATGGCCCGGGCTCCTTCACCGCTCTGACCCGTGGGAGCAGCATCACGGACACAATGGTGGTGGCATGGCAGCGGTGACCAACAACATAGCGGCCTGGCAGTGCCTGGGGCGTGGAACAGCGCACACACAGAGCTAACCCCCACCCACCGGGCAGAGGGGAGGCAGGATGCCCTCAGCGATGGCCAATCCTGGCGGTCGGCCCTTCCCACGACACTGCGGACAAGGAGCTGGAACCACTGAGCAGCTTCTGCTTCGGACAACGCTAACCTTTTTTCTCTCTTTCGTTCCCTTCTCTCTCTTCTCTCTCTCAGGGCCCGAGCCCTTCCACACTCAGCCTCACATTGAAAGAGTCCCACGCCCTGGTGCTCAGGGATGGAGCTCAGCTGGGGCTGACCCGCTCCTGAGGCCGGCCAAAAAGCACTGGTCATGCTAGAGGAGACAGCGACCCGACAAGGTGAGCGCAACTCGCTCTGCAGCAGGCAGCAGCACAACAAAGGAGCTTCGTGTGGTGCACGCGAGGAACGGGCTCGTCTCCCCTGTCCGTGCCATTGGTTCTCATCCCTCTCTCTTGAGTCTCTTTCTCTCGGCTCAAGCTCAAGCCGCACAGCTGCCCAGCACTGCTGGTGGCCAGCACCCACAGGCGCTACTCAGACCAGGGCCAGCACCAGCACCTTGCGTGGTTTTAAGGACACCTGAGTGCTCATGGGGCCACACTGCCATCACACAGCCTGGGATGGTAAAGATGTTCCTCCCTGACAGCGGGAGGAGCGACACCTCACCTGCGACGGGAAGCGAATTGGAAAGGAGACCGCCCTGCTCGAGTACTGGACACCACCAAGACTTCTCCCGGAAGAGCTGGCCTGCCAGGGGCCTTTTCCAAGGCAACCAGAAAAGCCTCATTGATCAGACAGGACAGAAAGAAAAGCATCCACGGGGCAATGGGGTCCCCACAGCCATGGTCCTGGGAAAATGATAACAGCGCGGGGCTCCGCGTGCGAGTGGGTGGGACATGTCCCCGAGAGGCCCTCCCCCTGGCATGGCGCCGCCGAGCCTCCCCGACACTTCCGAGGCCACCGATGCCAGCAAGTCATTTTCAGCCTTCAGGATCAGTCACACAGCAGAGGAAGAAGGGTGGGTGCTGCCACCCACCAGTGGGCCACAAGGCAATGGAAATGGGCAGCTGCCACCCACCACACCACGGGCCACTGGCTTTCACCTGCCTTGCAGCTATCAGCTTCCTCCCAGAAAAGACATGGGGGCAGCAAATGACCACCAAAAAATGAAAAACAAAAAGCACGCCACACATTGCACGACCCATGCTTGCCACGGGCCAGGGGTGGGGGCGAGGCCTGCGCCTCTCGCTCCCCACCAACCCCTCCAACCAACATCTCCCTCGCTCACCAGCTTTGCCCTTCACCTTCGCTTTTATGGTTCACGACCCTTCATCAGCGTGCGTCTTGGTGCTGCAGCTTAGGGCCATGAGAGAAAAAGAACGGAGGCACCCCCTCACTCTGCCCTGAACATCGGCACACCTAAGAAAGCGGAGCCGCTCGCAACCCAGCCCACCCACAACCACGGCAGCCGGGGCAGGCCAGACACCACAGGCCAACCGGCACGGTAGCTCGATCTCGCTGGCCAGTACGGAGAAAGGGCAAGGCGCCACTGCCTCACCCATGACATTTTCAGGGGTTCTCTGTCGGGTTCCAGGCCATGCTAGGGCACAGCCGGCCACTGCAGCTGACCACAGTCCTTGAAAAATTCCACTGGGAACCCAGACAAAGCCACGTGACTCATCCCAACATCGGCGGTACTTTTCTGGCCCTGGTGACTGCATACGTGGCCGCCCTTCTCCGCCTCAGACACAGGCACGGTAACAGCCTGCATGGATGTGGCCCATCGCCTGCTCCCATAATATGGACAGACAAGCCCAAGGCCACAGACGCCTCCAAGAGAACCGATGGGACGTGACTGAGGGGGCGCAGTGGCACACGCCGCCTCCTACGGTGACACAGCTGGAGTCAGTCAGAAACAGCGACCCCTTGGTGAACCACCAGGCCCGATGGAGACAACAGGTTTACCCAGCCCATGCCGAAAATTGCCCAAGTCCCGCCAGTGCTGGGTCAATCTGTGGGCCCCGGGACCGGCCTCCACCACAGTGCCCTCTCCGGCGGCTGCTGGTGGACGCCACTGGCGCTGGTGCCAAGTAGACCTGGCCTTCAGTGGTCGCCCTGGAGAGGGGTAGATCTGCTTGCCCCGGTGTCACCTGCTGCTGCCCGGGAGCTGGGTAGACGAGGCATCCTTGTACCATCCCGGAGCCAGGGGAACCCCACAGCCCTGTAATGCCCCGGAGCCAGATGGCTCTAACAGCCCTGCCCTGCCCAGTGAACCCGATTTCAAGACCGAGAAATATTTTCGCCAACATTTTATTTTATTTTATTTTATTTTATTTTATTTTATTTTATTTTATTTTATTTTATTTTATTTTATTTTATTTTATTTTATTTTATTTTATTTTATTTTATTTTATATATTTCTTTTATTTTCCTTTTCTCCTTTTTTGAATGAATGCCTCTTCTACTTGCATAGAAGAAAAAGCTTTTCCGGAAAATTAAATTCTTGGCAAATCTTATTTGTGTTCCCTTTGTGCCCAGACCACTCCCAGCCGAGCTGACAGGCAGCCTGTGCCCTGTTCTCGGCCTGCTGACACACTGACCCACCCAAACATCTTCCCCACAACCGTACACCTCCTCCTCCGTCCTCCAGAGACCCTACCTACACAGCCCCCCCACAAAACAGAACCTCACAGGCCACAGCACAGCAAGGGGAAGCACGTACATGCAGCAGAACTCAGCACAAAGCCGCCGCTCCCTGGCACAACTCGCCCTGCCCCATCCTGCCCAACAAAGGAGGCTGCAGCGGGGCGACCGGCAGTGAGCGGGTGGCCGCTTTCAGGCCGGTTCTTCCGCACAGGTCAGCAGAGCTCTTGGGGCCTCGGTGCAGGTTTGGGGGGCCGTGGGGGCTCGGTGCTGAGGCGCCAGGGGCAGGCACGAAGCCGCCAGCCCTTGGCCCGCATTCACACAGAGAGAGAGACAGACTCAGTGACTCACACCCCCACTCCACACAGAGAGAGAGACAGACTCAGTGACTCACACCCCCACTCCACACACTCGCACTCCGACGCCACCCCCTCAGACCGCCACACAGACACAGACACACACACACACACACACACACTCATGCCCTCTCCCCATCCCTGCCCCGTGTTTTGCCGCCACCCATTAATGTTGGGGGCAACCCTGCCCCCCACCATCAACCTCCCTGGCACCACTTTCAGACTTTCCCGGCTCCTGCCCAGAGTCCCACCGGCCCGTTTTCAGAGCGGCAGCAGCGGCAGCGAGGGCAGGGGGGTGATGCCGAGGCCGGCAGGCTGAGAGCCTGGTGCAGAAGCAGGGCTGGCGGTGGGCTGCAGGTGGCGGCGGGATGATTGGTGCGGTCTGTCCCTTTTTGAAGAAGTTTTCTGTTCAGCTTTCTCTGAGCCTTTTGGTTTGGTGGCGTTCCTTCCTGCTCAGCCCCAGCGCTGGTCAAGCCTGCAGCAGGGCGGCAGCCCAGCGGGCAGATGAGGGAGTGAGAGATGCAGAAATGAAGCTGGGAGCAGGGCTGATGTCCATTCGGGCACAGGGAGGGCACAGGAACACTGCCGGCTCCTCTCAGGGAGCACTTGGGAAGCGGGGTGCCGGTAGGATGTCGGCAGGATGTTGGCAGAGGAGGCTGGCACTGCTGCTGGGGCTGGGGAAGTGCCCGGCGGAGCTCGCCCTTGGTCACCAGGACGTGGAGCTGGCAGGGACACCAGCACAGTCTGGGACAGAAAGTTGCCCGCCTTCACGTACTGGCTTTCAGGGGGAGAGAAACACGTGTGAGCAGGAGTGCGTGCATGGCTGCGTGTGCACGTGGGCCTGCTGGACGTGCAGGCCGCCCGCTGAAGGCGTGCTGGCCGGTGTGGAGAGGGCAACGGGGCCGGGCGTCCGATGGAAGAGACGCGGCGCCATGGCTCAGCAGCCAGGAGGCAAGGCCGGCCTACTACAACAGGTCTACCCCACAGCTGACTGCCAGAGACTGACTGGGGGAGGTAACAGGTCTACCCAGCAATAGCCTGCCAGAGGCTGAGGCTGGCAGAGGGCAACTGGTCTACCCAGCTATCGACCACCAGAGACTAAGGTAAGCAGAGGGCAACTAGTCTGCCCTGCAATAGTCTGCCAGAGACCAAGGCCAGCAGATGGCAACCGATCTACCCAGCTCTCGGCCGCCAGGTACCAAGGTAAGCAGAGGGCAACTGGTACACCCAGCAATAGCCTGCCAGATACAAAGGTAAGCGGAGGGCAACTGGTCCATCCAGCAATAGCCTGCCAGATACAAAGGTAAGCGGAGGGCAACTGGTCCATCCAGCAATAGCCTGCCAGATACAAAGGTAAGCGGAGGGCAACTGGTCTACCCAGCTATCATCCGCCAAAGCCTAAGGCTGGCACTAGGCAACTGATCTGCCCAGCAATAGACTGTCAGAGACCAAGACCAGCAGACGGCAACTGGTCTACCCAGTTCTCGGCCACTAGGTACCAAGGTAAGCAGAGGGCAACTGGTCTACCCTGCTGAAGTCTACCAGAGATTAAGGCCAGCGGAGGGCAACCGGTCTACCCTAGCAATAGCCTGTCAGAGACCAAGGCCAGCGGAAGGCAACCAGTCTACCCAGCTCTCAGCCACCAGGTACTAAGGGAAGCCGACGACAACTGGTCTACCTTTCTGAAGTCTACCAGAGACTAAGGCCTATCTTGTTTCTCCTCTCCAGGCGGCTCTGTCCCGTCCAGGGCGCCCAGTCTACCCAGCACCCACCAGGACAGCAAGGCACTGGATGAGACACTGGGTGCCACTTTCTTAGCTTCCCAAATGCCAACCAACAATGCTTGTTGATGTGGCACAATGGGCGTGGTGCACAGCGACCCAGCCAGGTGCCAAGAGGCACCAGGTTTACCTTGCCGCCCAGAGATGGCAGCAGACAGATCGTCCTCACACCACGCACAAGCGCAGTGAAGGGAAATCCACTGCTGCTGCCACCACCCCAGCAGCCAAGCCAAATGATCAAATCAATCAAAATGATAATCATTACACTGCTTATGCTTGCTAACTTTGCTCGCACAAAATCTTTTTCAATGCAGCATGCGCCTCGGGAGAACATATGGGTAACATTCGCTAACATAACAAAGCAAGAATCAAACTGCTTAAGTCTAAAGGGAGTACAAAATCCTTTTAAAACCTGCCTAGTAAGGTTGCCAGTATGGTTACAAGGAGTTCAAGGGAATTTGCTGCATGAATTTATCTAACCACTCTGAGTCCATCCACAAAAAGATACAAAACATGCAGCAGAAATTACACAACCTAAAAGAAGAAGATGGTTGAGACATTGACGAGTGGTTAAAAAGCCTAGGTCTTAGTAGATGGATTCGAACCGTTATTAAGTATGCTATTATGGTGTTAGATATATTCTTGTGCTTAGCTTTATTGCTATCTTGCTTGATAACTTGCTTACAAAATTTTATTCAAAAAACTGTTAGCAAAGCTTGGCATGCCACTCTTTTAGCTCAAAAAGAAAACGGGGGAAGTGTAGAGAGCCTGGTGCAGGAATGGCTGGAAGAAAAAGGCCATAGTCAGATCAACTTAGTGAGGCTAGCAAAGCAGGCCTCAGTCTCACGGATACAGTGTCCTTGAGATAAGGAAGGCACGCAGAATTGAGAAAAACATAAATGCCAAAGTGCTTAGCTAAGCAGCACATCTAAACCAATGATGAGCTCAGATTTTGCACTATGCATGAGCTAATTAAGCATTGTATTTAATCGCCACTCTGCGTATCAATAAACGAGACTTTGCTGATGACCATATGGTGTCCGCGTCTCCCTTCTCCGACACAAAGGTAAGCGGAGGGCAACTGGTCTACCCAGCTATCATCCGCCAAAGCCTAAGGCTGGCACTAGGCAACTGGATCTGCCCAGCAATAGCCTGTCAGAGACCAAGACCAGCAGATGGCAACTGGTCTACCCAGTTCTCGGCCACTAGGTACCAAGGTAAGCAGAGGGCAACTGGTCTACCCTGCTGAAGTCTACCAGAGATTAAGGCCAGCGGAGGGCAACCGGTCTACCCTAGCAATAGCCTGTCAGAGACCAAGGCCAGCGGAAGGCAACCAGTCTACCCAGCTCTCAGCTGCCAGGTACTAAGGGAAGCCGACAACAACTGGTCTACCTTTCTGAAGTCTACCAGAGACTAAGGCCTATCTTGTTTCTCCTCTCCAGGTGGCTCTGTCCCGTCCAGGGCGCCCAGTCTACCCAGCACCCACCAGGACAGCAAGGCACTGGATGAGACACTGGGTGCCACTTTCTTAGCTTCCCAAATGCCAACCAACAATGCTTGTTGATGTGGCGCAGTGGGCGTGGTGCACAGCGACCCAGCCAGGTGCCAAGAGGCACCAGGTTTACCTTGCCACCCAGAGATGGCAGCAGACAGATCGTCCTCACACCACGCACAAGCGCAGTGAAGGGAAATCCACTGCTGCTGCCACCACCCGAGCAGCCAAGCCCCCGCACCGTGTATCAGGCCTGGGAGCCACATGGAGGGAAGTCGAGGCCTCATGGCCCTGCGAGGCCTCTCTCTCTCACGTGCACTGGCTGCACGCAGCCCTGCCCTCAGTGCCCAGCAGCCGGACTCGGGGCCCAGGACCCGCGCAGAGGAGGGCGTGAAGGCGGACCACACTAGCGAGGGTGCCCCGCCTGCCCTCGCAACCAGGGCCCCCTGTCGGCCCTGGCTCACCAAGAAAGGCCTTGGAGGAGGAAGGAAGGAAGGAAATGTGCCACACCCGTGCACTGGAGGGGCGAGTGGGCCGGCCGATTGAGTGACAAAAGTTTGTGTTGAGGGCTGATTCTCAATAGATCGCAGAGAGTGAACTGCTCTGGTACATACGAAACTCTGACCCAGAATCAGGTCGTCTATGAATGATTTAGCGCTGGGTGCCCCACGATCATGAGGTACGTGATGGGGGAGAGGCGGCGCTGCATCCATCCACCCCTCCGGTCCCGACCACGAGCAGTGCTCCGCACCAGGCCCGCCCGCAGACGGGCAGCCGGCCGGCTATCGCAAGCCCACTGAGGCACCAGCAGCCCTGCAGTATTGCTACATCTAGGAGGGATTCTGACTTAGAGGCGTTCAGTCATAAGCCCGCAGATGGTAGCCTTGCGCCAGTGGCTCCTCAGCCAAGTGCATACACCAGGGGTAGGAACCTGCGGCTCCTCTCAGACTGTGCAGGATTACTATTGCAGCAATACATCATCAGTAGGGTAAAACTAACCTATCTAAACCCAGCTCACGTTCCCTACTAGTGGGTGAACAGTCCAACACCTCATGCCTCTACTGCGTTTTTTTATAGGAGAAAAAAGACAATGGCAAGAAAACGACCAAAAAAATTAAGCAAACTAAAGCACATGATTTGTGCTATCCATGCGGGTCACGGGACTGGGATGGTGGTGAAGCTAGCGCCTCCCAGGCCCTCCTAAACACTCCACAGATCTCTCCATCTTCCCTTGTCTTCCTTTTCATGGCCCATGACCCTTCATCAGGGCCTTTCTTAGTCCTGCAGCTTAAGGCTGCGTGAGAAAAACAAAAACGGAACCCAGGCAGGCAACCCAACACTCCACCTGCACATCGCCACACATAAAAAAACCAGTCACTAGCAACCCAGCCCACCGGCAACCTCGGCAGCCCAGACACCACGGGCTAGCCCAGCACAGTGGCTCGATCATGCTAACCAGTACCGAGAAAGGGCAAGGAGCTGCTGCCTCGCACACAATATTTCCCTGCCAATTCTTGGTTGAGTTCCTGTGCATGCTATGGCACAGGTTCCACCACCGCCCCTGAAAAATTCCACCCGCTAAGCAGGTCCCCAGCTTACAGCTGAGGAAGAAAAACAACTTCAACAATACATGGCAGACAGAGCGTGCAGCGACCCCTGCCCACAAACTTCATCAAAGCACTCCTGGCAACGAGCCCCTCAGGCAAGAGGGTGAAGCCAAGGCGAGGCCAAACATGACCCACTGCCACGTCCCTGCTGCCCTTCCAACATGGACACTCTGGTAAACAGGTAGGGAGAAGGAAACGAAAAGCAACCACCTCAGCCAACCAAGCTGAGGGTCTCAGGGAAGGGGCTGGGGAAAGCCTCCACACGCTCAACGCAACCCCAGCCACAGTGCAGCCCCGGCTGCCAGCCACAGTGCACCACACTGACAGCCAAAAATGCTTCACCCGGCAAGCGGGCGGGCCCCGGCTTAAGGCCAGGCAGAAAAGGGACGAGGCTCCATCCCCGGAGGAGCGAGCGGGCTCCCGCTCCCCCTGCACAGAGCCAGCAGCAGCTGGGCCAGAGTGGGACACAGCCACAGCTTCTCTCTGTACCCACCTCAACACCTCACCTTGGCTGGGGAACGGCTCTCGCATCACCTCTTGACTAACCTGTCCCAATAAGCTGGGGAAGACAGGAACCCAGACAGAGCCACGCGACTCATCCCAACATCGGCGGTACTTTTCTGGCCCTGGTGACTGCACACGTGGCCGCCCTTCTCCGCCTCAGACACAGGCACGGTAACAGCCTGCATGGATGTGGCCCATTGCCTGGTCCCATAATATGGACAGACAAGCACAAGACCACAGACGTCTCCAAGAGAACCGATGGGACGTGACCGAGGGGGCGCAGTGGCGCACGCCGCCTCCTACGGTGACACAGCTGGAGTCAGTCAGAAACAGCGACCCCTTGGTGAACTACAGGGCCTGGGGTGAACAACAGGTTTACCCAGCCCATGCCAAAAGTTGCCCAAGTCCTGCCTGTGCCAGGTAGACCTGTCGGCCCTGGGACTGGCTGCCACCATGGTGCCCTCTCTGGCAGGGGCTGGCGGATACCGCCAGCCTCAGTGCAGGGTAGACCTGGCCTTCATTGACCTCTGAGCAGGGTAGATCTGCTTGCCCCGGTGTCTCCTGGCTTTGTGGTGCCATCTCCAGTGGCAACTCACGGACAGTGCTGGGTAGACCTGGCCTCCTGCGGCCACTTAGCAGTGGGGTAGACCTGGTCTTACAAGGCCGTTTTCTAACAGGGTAGACCAGGTTGTTGACTGCTGTTATGAAACCAGGTAGACTTGTTACCCCTTCTTCCTACCCGCGTGTGCAGCATCACAATGATTTCTCTGGGTTGTTTGGTGGCTGTGAGAGGACCTGGAGCAGAACCAATCTACCCACAGAGCCTTGCTCCGCATCAGAGTATCCTCGTCTACCCGGCCATGGGTAGACCTGGCCACCGAGTGCCCTATCAGAGCCAGGTTGACCTGGCGGTTGACTGAGCCTTACAATAGGGGTAGACCTGTTCACCCTTTCCCCACACACTGCTGGGATCTCATGCTGATTTGTCTGGGCAAGACTTGCAGTGGCTCCAGCCTTTCAGGAAAGGTAGACCTTTCCACCTAGGGCCACTCTCGAGCTGTATAGACCTGGCCAAGAAACCCATCTTCTACCAAGAAACCCATCCAAGCCAGGAAGAACTTTCTTCCTCATTCTAACCTGCCCCCAGGGGAAACCCTCAGCTCTGTAGTACCCTGGAGTCGGGTGGAGCTAGCAGCCTCATATCAGCCAAGAACCCAATTTCAAAATCAATAAATATTTCAGTCTTAACCAAAATATAGGAAAAAAAGCAAGACTTTTTTCTTACTCTTTGAACAAGAAATACATCCAAGGAAAATCTTATTACTTATTCTTCTGCATCCAGATCACTCCCTTGCATGCTTCTGAGGAGCCTCGAACCTTTACTCAGCCTGTCCACACACTCACCCACTGAAACTGCCCACAGTCGGGCTTCACTCAATTTCAAAAACACCAAACATCTCGGGGGAGAGGAGAGAGGAATCATGTAAATGTTGAGCAACTCCTCACGGATCTACCAGTACTTCTAGCCGTGGAAAGGGTTATTAACCCTTTGGATGTGGTGGAAATAAAACACACAGCTACATGGTCCTCTTTCATGGTAGGAAAGAAAGAGAGACAAGTTTATTCAGAAGCATACTTGTTTAAATAGAACGACTAGCAACTCCAAGGGCAGAAGAAAGATGACTGGTTCAGAGAGAAGACACCCCATTCCCAGGGCCTGTTCACACACCACAACAGGCGTTCTATCTTTGTGTCTTCGTTTTGAGTTGCCAATTTAAATAAACTTATTTTTTCCTGTTGTGAGACAGAACCAGGAGCAAAAGAGCAAGGCAGGCTTAAAACTTGAGAGAGTATAAAAGAAAATGTATTAACTACACAAACAAAGAGAAAGGAAAAAAAGAATTCAGAATAAGATTTTTTTTCTGATCACTCCTTCCCTCCCTCTCCCAATCTTCATAACAACAAAACAAACATATAACACGTACTTCGGTCAGTCCCCAATTTAGTCTTTCTCAGTTCACTTCTGGAGAGAAAAGCCTCTTCTTGTTGAAGCTGTAGGGAGTTTTCCCACAAGAAGGAAAAAGACAGTTCTCTTGTGGTTTTATTTTTCACGATTTGCATCCGCCCGGGAACCTGCAACCGTCACACTCCTCCCAACTCTACAGCCGTCCCAAAGCTGTAGATGTGGGCCATGTCTGTCCCATGGGGTATTACTTTTAAGAATGAAATGTTCGACAACAAAGATTCTCTCTGTCTCCTTTCTCTCTGCTCAGGCTTCATCTTCAGAAAACCGAAATCCCCTTATTTTCTCAGGGCAGAAATTCTCAACACAGGTGCTCTTTAGTTAAATCATCTATTAAATGGAACATTTCTATCCCCCCATGTCTCTTTCCATGGTTTATAGGAATATTCAGTACATTAGTTCATCCCTACAATTTTACAAAAAGATTTTCAGCCATTTCAGCATCTTCTCATTCTCCTTCCATCTTAAAAACTTAGCTCTTACATCATTGACTTCAGAAATCTTCTTATTCCCTTTCATATTCAAAGGAAAGGCTGGAGGCTTTGCAAATCTTACCTGAGCACTAAAGAGTTAAAGTTTAACACAACTACAAGAGTTGGGCCAGGCTCAGGCCGCGCTGGGGGTGTAGCTGAGGTGTTAATCAGCCTTTCTGGGGCTGGGCTGCAGCCCCACAATGCTCATGGCAGCCCATTCTCTCTCTTAGAGAAAACCTCTCTCTGAGTTTCTTCTTCCCAAGTCAACCTATCACACTTTGTTATTGAATTCGTCTTTATTTTGACCAAGTTATCATCCTGAGAGAAATTCTCCCTAGCCTTCAGCTGGACCAGCTTATCAGCTGGGAACAGAGCTGAGAAGCTCCAGCCTGGAATTTTTTTCAGGCTGTAATTTTTTGATTTCTCAATATGTGTGCCCACAAGTTAATCATTAAAAAAACATGGTATAATCACAGACAAAGACCCTCTAACTAATTAAAGTTACAAAGTGGTGTGTTTATTCACCAGCGGGTGGCACGGGAGTCACGTCCAAAAGGCATGACCATCCTGAACAAGGTTCTTTGCCATCTATTTATTCCCCAAGATCTTACATACAATACATCTGCATAACCCCAACACCTCCCAGCCCCATCCCATATTAAAATGAGCCCATCAGTCCTTCACACGTGCACAGCTCTTCTCTTCAATTGGGTCGGTGGTCTCGAAATGGGTCTGTGGTCTCGAAGGATGAAGTCAGGAGAGTCTTCATCAGGTCTTGGTGACCCTCTGGCACGATCCAAGGCTTTATGCTTCGTGATTAACAGTTTACTTATTTTACATTCTTCTCTACGTAAATTCATAATAGCAGATAATTATACCAATTAGCTCTTGCCGAAGCATCTGGTATTTATTAACCTACCATTTACCTACCTAACTTGCATCTTGGTCATGGAAACTACTTCTACCCTTAGCAAAAATCTTAACTTTTTAAAACCATGATTCAGGCAGGGGCTGTGCTTGTGTCATTACAGACAAAGGACCCCACAGATACCAGCGAAATGGGTTCACCCCTGGCTTGAGAAGGGCACTCAGATCCCTAACGTCACTAATGAGCCAACAACCAGTGATACCTGAAAACATCACGGGCCCACAGAACTGCAAACGCTTTTACTATCCTTGGGTGAGGTTAGAATGTGTGGGGTGTGCATTAGATAGGTGTATCAGTTTACAGGATGAAGCTTCTCAAGGTGTATAGAGTGCAGACATCGGCACTCCCAAGAATTTAATACCTGAGTAGAATTATCCCAAGTGACAGGAATAACAGTTAATTCCCCTGAAATCTGTTGGGAAGCACTGAGCTTGTTTGAATCTTGGAAGCAATTGGGACAGGCTATTCAGTGGTATCATAAGGAACTCTGGAAATTCAAGTAAAGAGAGAGGGAGAAGAAGATCAAGGCTATTGAATGTGGGAAAGGAATATTTATCCCTGGGACTTGGAGAATTAGACCTGATCAGTGGGAACAAACAAAGCAGAGGCAGGAAGAGAAGAACCCAAAGAAGACAGTATAGGAGAAAGAGCAAAGAGCAAGAGGCACAGTCAATTTGGATTTTGTCCCTGATCTTATAGGGGAAAGGTTCTTTACCAATGGTAAGGATGAGGAACAGTTTTAAATCAGATATGTGGGGGTTTTGGGGTCTCTCTCTGTTACTTGTAATATACGTGGCAACATCTGTAGTACAGAAGAAATTAACCTTCCAGGATGACATCAGCAGAATATGTGGCTTCCTTGGGCCAATGCTACTGGGGTGGACTCCTTTTGTTTATCCTTAGCCATGCCAGGAGATCCTTTCCACACATGTTTAATTGGCGTCCCAATAAATAATTTTACTGGTTTTGGAAAATAGGTAGGAGCCAGAGGAGAGCCATATGTGAAAGAAAATAGATTGGATGCAGAGAATCACTGATGTAACATAACCAGAGGTGGTACAAAATTGGACATATGCAAAAGCTTGGGGTTTTAGCCAAACAGAGAGGGCTTCCAAGCACGTATGATAACATGATCACAGAATGAAAGTGGACTAGACCTGAGCTAGACCTGTTAAGGTTGGTGCCTGGGAATTATTGCTTGTTTTTTAATTACTTTTTAATCCCAGAATCAACTGATATGAGCAATGTCCTAGTCCCACGTCCCAAAAATAATAGTGTCATCCTTAACCCCAATTCTCGCTGGCATAAGAACATGACTAAATATTGCCACAATTTGACTTATCCTGGAAGTGCTGGTGAAAATGTGACTGTAAGAATGTTTCCACCAGGTGTCTTTTTAATCTGTGGGGATAGGGCATGGCCCACAATTCCAAGTAATCCTTTTGGTGGGCCTTGTTATTTAGGAAAACTAACCATGTTTGCCCCTAGCATGCACAAAATGCTGAATCAGACTATTTAGAGTGGGACATAACAAGAGAGCTAAAAGAGAAATCACAGGCTTGGGACCTGATTGTCACAATAATGTCGAGTTTTGGGGTGCTCCAGCACAAATAATAGCATCAATTCTTACTCCAGGTGTTGCTGCTGCTCAAGCTTTGGCTATGCTTAATAAGCTGGGATGCTGGAAGAACAAACAACATAACTTCTACTATTTTGAAACAGATGCTCCCTGATGTAGATAATATTAGACACAGCACACTGTAGAATAGAGCTGCTATAGATTTTTTGTTATTGGCACATGGGTGAGAGGATTTTGAAGGAATGTGTTGCATGAACCTCTCTGACCATTCTGCATCCATTCACAAGAAGATCAGACAACTACAAGCATATTGATCCAGCTTCAATCCTCCTGCCCAAACCCTTTACAAGAAGCACATGGATTCAGCTTCAATCCTCCCTGGGCAGGGCCCCTCTCTGTTCTGCAGTTAACAGTGGCTGCTGTTAGTATTGCATCTCTCGCTTCTCCCTCTCTGTTTTCCATTTCTTTTCTTTTTCTTCCTCTTTTCTTTCTACCAGATCTTATATTCTTCCTCTTCTTCCTATTATTAAAAGCTATCCAGGCCACTTTTAAGAGTTTCCCTAAGTCATGAGAATCTGCTTCTTCTAGCTTCTTTCTAATATCTGGCACTGAGTCCAACTATAAATATGGACATTAGCTGCACAGCTTCCTCTGGTTTTCCTGGATCAGTATCAGTGTATCTCCCAGCAGTTGCCCTTAGGCATTCTGCAAATGCAGTCAGAGTCTCATGGGGTTCTTGTTTCACCTCATAAAGTTTAGAACAACTGATTGCCCTTGGCATGGAGTGTTTAAAGCCAAATAATATCCACTTTTGATATTGTCCTAAGAAATCCTTCCCATCCCTGATATGGGGGTCCCCAGTGGGGGTCCAGGGAGGGAAAGTGCTCTTCAGCAGCTCCTGGCAGCCTGCCCTCTGTGTCTGTGCTGTCCACCTCCCTCCTAGTAGTCTGGAGTACTGTCTCTCTGTAGAATCTACTAGATTATCTAGCAGAAATTGTGTATCCCCTTAATCTGGGTCTCAAGAATAGTTTCAAATACTTTAGATACTCTCTAAGGACCTTCCCTATAGAGAAGTGAGGTATCTCACCCATGTCTCAAGATCGATTGGAGAGAAAAGTGCCTTCACCACTACCAGGCCATGAGACACTTTCTGTTTACCCCAGATTCACCCCAACACTGGGCACTTCTTTTGCAGTTCCAGATGGTTTTCCAAATAAAAGAATAAATCTACATAAGGCAACTCATTTAATTTCCCTTCTCTTCTGTAAAACAACATCAGCTGTGAAAGGATGTTATAAACTAAGGTTCCATTCTCTGGCCACTTAGCCTGGTAGTTTAGTTTCTATACTGGTCACCACTGATTACAATATGGGATTAGTCTAGGTTTACTTAATGGGTCTTCTCCTATCTGTTTCCAGTTTTTCAACAAACATTTCAATGGAGAATTTGGAATATCATCTCCCACTTTAGTTTTAGGAGAAACCAGCCCTATACTCAATAATTACAAATACACAAGCTATTAACTTCTGAAAGTCATGTTGGTATTTCCAGGTTTGTAATGGAGGGCAAAGAGGGGAAGAGAAGGAGACTGCCAAACCTGCAATCACTAAAACTGACAAAAGAGGGTGCTTCAAGTCCACAAATGGCATCTCAGCCATGCACACAAAAATAAAGCAATTCCAAAACACCAGCAAATACTCAATCACGCTCCATCACTCTCTCTGCAAATGAATTTTTATATCACAGGCATTCTCATGCTGATATCCTGGCAAACTCAAATCAACACACCACTCTCACAGGAACACACTCTCAGAGTTCAAGAAGAATGCAAAGAATGCAAGGAATGCAATGGAATTAACCAATCTTCACCATAAAAGCGGCTCCAGGTGAAGCCAGGGCCAGGCTTCAGTTGTAAATGAAGACTGTTCTTTCCTTTCTTCCTTTCTCCATCCAAGTCAAGATGGTGGCAGCCTATGCTACAAGACAGCAGAACAATGATTTTTCTTGAAACTACAATCTTGGCCTGATACAACAATTCCTGATACCTCCTGGGGACAACCTCTAATACTTCCTAGGGGACTCGAACCCCTAATACTTCTTGGGGATTTGAATCCTAGACAGGGGAAACTCGAACTCTCTGAGGTGGGGAACTCAAATCTCCCCCAGATAAACTTACCCAGGGACTCAAACCCTGTTGGGGGAGACTCAAAACCCTCTTACCAATAATTCTGGGTGGGGATTCGCATCTCTTGTCAATAACCCTAAGAAAAATAATTTAAATTATTCCTTTACGTGCCCCAGGGATCTTGCCTTGAGTCCCTGAAGGTCTAAAGTTGAGGTTCTCCCTGAAAATTCCTCAGTGCCATCTGGAGATTTACCAACCATAGATTCATTGAAGCTCTTGATGATCTTCTGGCTGGCTCTCCAATTTACTGTCACAAAATCTCTGGAAAAATCTCCAAAATATCAGAATAAGACTCCTTAACATTAATTTGGTTTAAAGAGGGCATCATTTATTCAAGCCTGAAGTCACACGAAGGATACTCCTAACCATTCGTGCACACACAGTTTTACAAGTAAGAGCATATTACAATTTACCCATTACCAAAAAGGCCCCCCCAAGTTCCCAGATTCAGTCCTTGTTGTGTCTATTTTACTACATTCTTGAGCCAGATGTCATCTTCTTATCTTCCAGCTGTTCTTGCTGGGAAAGAACAGGGAGGGTGTGCCTTGTTTCTCTGCTAAAAGTTCACAGGCACAGGAAAAATTAAATTAATTCTTTTGGTATCACATAGAATGCAAGTGTCTCTCCAGCTTCCTTACCTGAGCACTCCTGTTCCTGCAGAACCACCCTGATAATGGACCTCCATGTGTTGGACATGGTGGCTGTCACCTTGACATGGCCAACACTCACCTGGACGGGCTCCTGGCAGGTGTCCAGGGTGACACAGTAGCACGCAGTTGTCTCTTAGGTGGTGGGGAGAGTCCCCCTCTGGGACATGTGGGTGTAGGTGTCCTCCAACTTGCCCAGGTGAGCTTTGACCAGGGACAGCTCCAGGCTCAGCTCCATGGGGAACCTGGTTGTAGTCCAGGGGGTTGGAGGAGAAGATGGCCACAGGGAAGGTCGTGGCCCCATAGACCAGGTGGGGGAAAAGGGCAAAGCTCTGTGTAGGTGGGGTGGTCACTGCTCATCCCCTGCCCTGCAGCCTCAGTCAGCCTCTGTTCCACACTGGAATGGGGCTACCCCACGCCCATCTGAGAGCCCCAAAAGGGCTCTGACCCATGGCTGCCTGAGAGCCCCAGAATGACCCCAGTGACAGTGTGGGTCCCAAGAGAATCATGAAAGCCCATGCACACTCGGGGGAGGCCCAGCAGAAAGGAGCTGGGAAAAGGACAATGGATGGTGACACTGCCCCTCCACTTCCCTTTTCTTTTGTTGTTGTTGTTGTTGTTGTTGTGATGCCATTTAGGTTTTGCCTTTTTTTTCTTTTCTATGTTCTCTGTATTCTTCACACATCTATTTGTAGCTCTGTAGTCTATTGTGTTAGTGACTAGTTTTCCCAGTACTTTTCCATGGCCTTTCCTTAAGCAGAAAGACAAAACAAATTCCAGAGCTCCAAGCCCTGGGAGGTACAAGGCTCCAGTGCTATTTTGGCTCTTCCTGGGAATCCAGGCTGAGAACAACTCTTCGAGATGCATTTTCCTGGGCACAGTACACCTAGTGCTTCCAGAGAAGGAGCTCGACCTGTGGGGGAATTGCACCACCACTTGTCCTCCCAATTATGATAATTTCCTAAAACCTGTAAAATGTACTCACCCCTGGGGGAGAAGGGGTTTTTGTGGACATCTTTCCATAACTGCTCCTGGAAGCCTCCAAAATAAAGATCCCCTTTTATATTACCTCCTTATTAAAATTATCCCGAGTTCCATTTCCAGGTTAGGAAATAGGTAATAGTTGTTGTTGTCGTTGTTTTGGGGGGGAGTGGAGGTGGGTTGATGGGTTTTGTTTATTTTACTACTGGTTTCATTAGGGAAAAGACTGCTCAGCAACAGACAGAAGGCCCTGGTTAGTAATCAAGAGGAAGTTTTAAACATCCAGCTGAGAATCAAACACAATCCCTCTAGGAAGTTGTCTTTGTCTTACTTCCATGTTAGAGCAAAATTAATCTTTGTTAAAGCACTTTATCATTACAGACCTCCTATTTCTTCTGCATATAGCAAATATACAGGTCAGGCAGACTCTCTCTGCTTGAATAAGGCTGACTTTTTTCCCCCCACATCTGCGTGTCTTTTTTTCAAACTATGACAGTTCATGGACACAGAGCAGAGTGCCAGGACATCCACAGAGCTGGATCAAGCAACATACTGGATTATATTATGCAATTTTAGATGGGAATAGGAGTCCTTATTAAAAGGGGAGAAGACTGGGACCAATATCACCACCAGTATCTTTGTCAGTGGCAGCACAAGATCAATCACTACCCATCCAAGACTGGCTCAGAAAACTCTACATACTCTACATTTCTGGCAGCAGCAAACTCCACATACCATCCATTTCCTCCTAAATGAAGTCAAAGGCTGATGTTTTCCAAACAACCTCCACTACCTGAATTTAACTAAAGAAAAAGCTGAACCCTACAATTGCTACATGAATTCCCAAACTATCTCAAACCTTCTCCACAGATCCAGGCAGCACTTCAATGGGAAAAAGTTGGCTGGAGCAGAGAAATCCAGCTGTTGTTGAGAAAAACAGCTTTCTGATAGTAACTGTGCATAGTTCTCCTTTGAGCTGAGGGTTTCTATGGGTCCAAATCTTGAGATATTCAACACCCTTGCCCTGACAAGGAGCATTTGGCTCCATGTTGCAGAATGATAGTGCTGGATTCAAGGAAAGTCAGTTTTGGGTACCTGGTGATGCTCTTGTGATTGCAGGAGTTAAACTGCAAAGGAGGAAGGCAAATCACTCATGTGTGGACAGCGAAAAATATTAAAGCAGAAGGTGATCAGTGGTTGTGCTCCTTATCTGGTGCCACATCTCCTGAAAAGGGCAATAACTGTCTGAAGGTGCTGTAAGATAAATCCTTGTCACACAAGAGGGAGGGTTCCTTGATGCCTTTATATTTGATCAATCTATCAGTGCCCCACCAGCCTGTCAGTGCCCCATTTTGGAGTCCCCACATAACAGCCCCTGGCGTCTGAGAGTGGTTTGACTCACACGTTCAGCATCACACTGACATTGTCCCCATTCTCATTTGGCACATTATCAGTTTTGTCAAGTATGTTCTCCACTCCTGGTGGCTACCAGTTGCCCATGAAGGACTCACACTAACAGCTTGTGGAATAACACACTTGATTAACAACAACACAATTACACTGACAACAGAAGCCCTGAGTTACAGATTAGGGTTCAAAGATGGCTGCTGGTTGTAACTGACTACAAAAACAAATCAAAGTGCCATCCAGACAATCACCAACAAAATCTTGGCATACTCATTTAGTGCAGAGACAATATAGTTTCTATCTATTAGATGTCCCTAGGGAGAGAAGGCAGGTTCAGGCCATAGAGCAACCCCAGAAGTTATGATGGTGTCTTCTCTGACCTCCCTTCCCACTGAAGCATTATTTCTATTGTTTTCCATTAGGGAGGAGCAAGGGTAAAGTTACAGATAATGTCCTTTCATGTTTAGGTGGAGTTTGAGTGACTTTAGTCATTAGCATAGGTAGGGATGTGAAAGGTAATAAGAATTTTTGAGTTCATGAAGCAAAGTTCAGTTCCTGGTTACTATCTGGATCACTCCTCTGCCTTAGTTCCCAGTAGCTTCATTGTTTTCAATAAAGCATGTCCACAAGTCCATAGAACCTCTGTGCTGCTCCATCCCTTGTTTCCTGTCTTCTTCAGAGCCATACACCAAGCCCCCTTGTCGTTCTGCTCCCCAGGTGTGCAGACAATCTGTCCCTGGGGAACTATGGCCAATGCACATCCTCCTTCTGGATGAACTTTGCTTTTGGTCTTCTCTCCACAATCCTCTTGAAGATGGTGAGATGCTGGGGAGTGTCAGGAGGAGGAGATGGCAGTTCTTATAATAGAATCATAGAACTGTTTGGGTTGGGAAGATTCTTAAAGATAATCTCATTCTGTCACCAGCCATGTGCAGGGACACTTTCCACTAGACCAGGTTGCTCCAAACCCACCCAGCCTGGCCTTGAGCTCGCCCAGGTATGGGGTGTCAACAGCTTCTCCAGCAACTTCTTCTTCCTAATGTTTGGCCTTAGAAGGACTTGTCACACATCTCAAAAGAGATATTACAGGGACATCAGCATTACTTGAGTCCATGGGAAAGTTCTATCCTCTTGGGGACTATCAGAAGTCAGATGACATGTGAGAGTGGGAAGAGCCAGCAGAGATTCACCAAGGGCAAATGGGGCTTGACAAACCTGGTCACCTCCTAGGACAGTCCCCAGCTCAGCTGGGGTGGGGTGAGCAGTGGGCATGGTCTACCTGAGTATCTCAAAGCTAGTGATAGAATTTCCCACAGCCTCCTGATGAAGAAAGAGATGTGTGAGAGTCTGGACAAGGGCTCCATGCTGTGGGTGGGAAGTGGCTGGCAGGCCCCAGAGGGTGCTGGGAAAGGGATCCTTTTCAAACTGGGAACCTGTCAGAGGTAGGGGCCCTCAGGGAGCCATATGGGGACCAACGCTCTTTATTCATCACTGATTTATGGGGGAAAAATCCATGTCACTAGAAGTCAGTTTCCACAAAGGAGACAGAAGAGTCCTGTAAAAGTGACTTTATTCATGAAAACAGAGATATGTCGAAAGGAGGTCTCTCTCAATTAGTTGAAGCCAATAGTGTTCTTTTATTTTTATTTCACAGCCATATCACACCCTCCTCCCTTCCCCATTGGCTGAGATATTTGGAAGGTACAGACTTCCCTATGCACCTACTACATGTCCCCCCTTGGTTTGTACTCCACTCTATAACATATAATACACAATAATTAAAATTAGCTTTAAATCTGCCCTGGACAGAGAAGTTAACACTCATAACACTAGTAAGTCTTTATTTTTCTTCCCAAAGTTCAGCAGTTTAGCACAACCTTGGCTGAGCAGCAGTCCATGTCAATTAGTAAAGCTTCCTCAAATTCATGGGTTCTCTCATTATTTCTTATGGACAAGTATCTGGCTTTATCCACAAGGAGATTCACACAGCCAGTTTTTAAAGACAGATTAATCTTATTCCTGTCAGATTTATGATCAAATGGAGTCAATCAGTGGAGGCACTGATCTCCTTGGTTCCACGAGGCCCTGCAGTGTCACAATGACCCCCTCGGTTCCACAGTGTTACAATGGATCCTTGGTTACACAAGACCCCGCAGTGTCACAGTGGCTCCTAAGTTCCATGAGTGGGTGGGTCAGAGTTTCTGCACTCTCAGTGGCTGGAGGAGAGGCCCCAAGAAAACGATGCTCATTGTGCTGTCATCCCTTCTGTCCCCATGTCCAGACCAGCCCCACTCCTCTGTCCTTCCCTGCCACACACTCGGTGTGTAACACATGTACAGGTGGCATCACGAGTGTGAGGCAGGGCTGGTACCAGGGGAAGCTCTGGGGCAGGAGGCCAGAAAGGATGAATTCCCCACACACTGCAGCTCCCTGTGCCAGCCAGGACACCTTCCCCAAAGTGAGCACTCCTGGGCTCAGCCACACTGCAGCTCCCTGCAAACCACCGTGTCTTGGGGATGGTTTATAACCCCATATCATTTGGGGGGTTTTGATCTGTTTTGTTTTGTTATGTGCCCAGGGGTGGTGGCTGTCCCTGCCGCAGTCCTCATCCTCCCTGGCTCTAATGGGAACCAAGTCAGGGTTTCCAGTGGGAGCTGGGATCAGGACGAGAGGCAGTCCTTTTCAGGGCAGGCTATTCGACTGGACACAAGCAGCCAGTATCTCTGACTGGGGATCCTGCTGCTCCTGTGGGCTTTGACTGCTTCTTTTTGGTTCTCTTTTGTTTTGGCACTGTCACTGAGCTTGCCAGCTTGGCTTATTTTGCTGCTCTGCTGTCAGAAAGCCCAAAGGCAGCGTGTGCACACCAGGACCCAGGAACACCCTGTCTCTCACCAAGGGCTGCTCCCCTCCACATAGCCCAGACCCAGGCTCCTGACAGTGCCAGTGAAAAATCGCAGGGAGCCATTTCCCTGCCATGTTTGGGATCCAGGCTGCTGCTGCCTAGCCCTCACCATGCCTCTACTGCTGTTCTGGAGCTTTTTTCTGCACTGTAGCTGCTTTGCCCCTGCCTGCTGGGAGGTCCCACGGTCCAGCCACATCTGCAGCTTCTGCTGCCTCTTTCTTGTCCTGGGAGAGCCCACCCTGTCGTTCCAGCCTGCTGCTTCTGAGGTTTCCTGCAACAGCCCCTTTGGCTACCCAGAGGGGGCACCAGGACGGGGTGCCCCTGTGAATTTGTAAAGGCAGTGCCTCCTCCATCCCGTCCCACGGCTGCGCCCGCCATCGTTAACATGGACAAAGATGGCCGGGCCCGCGCCACAGCGCCCCCTGGAGGCTTGGAGGAGTCATTGCAGCTGCCCTGCCCGGCCCACAGCCACCAGCGCCCCTGCCGGCTGTGAGCGGAACTGCACCAAAGGGAAAAGTGCCTGTGTCCAAGAGAAGGCTGATACTGGTTTTCAGGGGCGAGTAAGGTTCCACAATTTCAATATCTATCATTTAGTCAATTTTCTTTTCTTTTCTTTTCTTTTCTTTTCTTTTCTTTTCTTTTCTTTTCTTTTCTTTTCTTTTCTTTTCTTTTCTTTTCTTTTCTTTTCTTTTCTTTTCTTTTCTTTTCTTTTCTTTTCTTTTCTTTTCTTTTCTTTTCTTTTCTTTTCTTTTCTTTTCTTTTCTTTTCTTCTTTTCATAATCAGGTTGGGTTTTTTTCCAATTTCACCCCCTGGTATCAATTTCTCTCTTTGGCAGAAAAGAAGAAAAGGGAGTTATTGAAGCCCTTTCTCCTTAGAGGAAATCCTCATTCCAGGGCATTTTCTCCCAAAATTTGTCTTGAAACAAACAGTAGCCGCTTTGAGGCCAAAAACTGAGACAGTTTTCCACTCTTTATGTCTAGCGTTGACCAAGGAATGTCCTGCAGTGGGATGGCCCTTTCCTACAGTCACTGCAATGACCAATGGCAATGATCCCCTCACAGAGGTTCTCCCCAGGAGAAGCCTGTTACTTCTCCTGCAGGACAGACTGTTCTTTTGGGATCCAGTGAGCACAGGGGCAATGGCAGTCCCTGAGGGAAGTGGGATTGCCTGCGGAGCTGCTTGACGTAAAGCAGACTTCAGTCACTGCAAAATTTTAAATGTTCCCTGAATTGTCAATTAGTGCAATGAAATTTTAATGAACTCCATTGAAAGTGACCTTTTGCCATCACTACATCTTTAGGTTTTTGCATTGTTTTCCACCTCATTGACTGTCAGACTTTCACTGACACTTTTTTTTTCATGTGGGTTGTAGTGAATGAAATTCTGGATTTTTAAAGCATTAGATGAATTGCAGGAAGGACTGCCTAGAGAAAAAAATAAGAATTTCAAACCAAAGAAGGATGAGAGAGTGCAGAAGAAACTGCAGGAAGCTTCTCACCCCCAAACCGTTTTCCAAAATGTTATGGCAGACAGAGACGTAACAGCAGAAATGCAGAACACTGTGTGTAGGTTCCCACACAGCTGTACACCCAGGGTTCTGCTGTTGAGGAACACCTCTGGGTTTGCTGCTGCACTTCCAGAGGCAGATGGAAATGCAGGTTGAGAGGCAGGTTGGACTCTGGGTGGGAGCCCAGAGAGACCAGAGGCTCTGAACTGCCAACCTTTGTGTGACAAAGGACAGAACCCCAGTGATGGCACCAAGGTGGATGGACACTGAGGCACACAGCAAGAGCCCTGAACTGCCAGACATGATGGATAGCAAAGAACACCAAGGCCTGTGATGCCAGCGAGGTGCATGGACACAGAGACTCTCAGTAAGAGCTGAAGACTTGGAAAAGAAAGATTTCTGGGCTGGAAATGTGAAGGAGGAAACGTGGCAAATATGAGAGGACCACATGGTGGGATATGTGAGGTAAAAAATGGGAAACAAGAGAGGACAAAAGGACAGGAAATGGGAGGGGGAGAAAGGTAGGAAATGTAAACAGAAACAAGAGGGAGAAAAGGGCAGAAAACCCAAAGGGAAAAATCAGCAAGAAAACCAAGAGAAAGTGGATGAAAATGAGAGGGAAAATGGGTGTGTAGCAGAAGGGGAGAAAAGGTGGAAAATATGAGGGGACAGAAGGATGAGAAGTGTAAGAGGAAAAATGGTGGGAAATGTGAGGGGAGAAAAGGGCAGGAAAGAAGAGGAATAAAGGATGGCAAAAGAAAGGGTGGAAAACACTGGGGAAATAGAAAAAGGGTGGTAAAAAGGACATGAGCCCAAGGAATATTTTGCTCAGATGCACCAGCTCGAGCTGTTTCTGTGTCATTGTACAACAAATTAATGTGGAAAGAGACCTCTGAGATTCGGCCACCAGAAACCTGGGGTGGAATTGAGGAAACCTGGTCTGTGTTTTCCGACAGTCTGAGTGGGGGCTGTGGAGGCTAAAGTGGGAACACATCAGGTCACTGGAGCTGCCTGTGAACCCATGATGCAGGAAGAAATGAGCAGTTACAGCAGCAATAGGAATGGCAGAGTGGACAATATAGGCACAATTCACACACCAGTGCCCACCATGTGCAACCTGGCACTTCCATGACCACTCACTCTGCCATTGTCCTGAGCAGAAATAACCCAGCCCTCCCTAGCCCCTGAAAATGGTGTGAGGTGGTCCAGAATAAGCTCAGGGTCCTGACCATGCCCCTCCTTGCACCTGCCAAAGGAACCCTGTCCTAGCTAGAACCAGAACAGGCCCCAGTGATGTGCTGGCAGAGCGTGCTGCAGGGAGGGCGCCCAGCTGCCCTGGGGAAGCAGGGAGCAGCCCCTGCCTTCCTTGCTGCCCACCAGATTCACCTGGGGCCTTTGCCACCAAGCTGGGCAGAGGTTTAAAGACTCAGGCGGCTCAGCTCACCCTGCCATGGTGATGGCAGTGCCAGCAGCAGAGGCAGGTGCCAAGCTGTGTACGATGCCATGGAAGGGAGGGGAGCTACTCCCACTGATCCCCTGTGGTGGTGGCCGTTGTGGCCATGCCGCCGTCATCCCGCCGTGCCAAGGAGGGGCCACTTGTCCTCGCTCACCGTAGCCAGGTCACAGCAGAGAGGGGCCAACCTGCTCGGCCTCTGTCTCTGTTTGAAAGACAGGTATTTTCTAAGGAAAAGCAAGAACCCCTTTCCTGAGATGCAGAGTGCAACCCCCTCCCTTTTAATTATTTTAGTTTCAAATCAGAGGCTGTCAAGCAGGAGATATGGGGATAAGAATAACAGTTATTTACTGATATCTAACAAGGCAAAACAGCAGGAAACAACAACAGCTATAAAAATTGACAACAGAACAGAACAGTCTAGCTCAGTTCCAGTCCCTTTTGGCCGCAGGCCGTCTCCCTGTGCTCAGTTACCGGTGCTGGGGGCAGGGCAGGTCCCGCGCAGTTGAAGAGGGCTGGGTGATGGTGGCAGCGGCCCAGGGGTGAGAGGGATGGGGAAGTGACTCCCCCTCACGGTGTCGGTCGTGGTGCTCGGCAGAGTGTCCAGAGACAGTAGGGTGAGGTGGGAGAGCAGCAGAGCGATGTCCAAAGGCAGGGAGCGTGGATCTCAGTGCTGGGATGGCAGGGGAGATGCTGGATTGGAGCACGGGCTGTCCTCCCACTCCATGAGCCAAGCAAGAGCCCGAGAGAGCCCCCTCCAGCCCCCTCTCCCCCCTTTCCTTTTCCAGTCTCCCCCCGCTCCTCCACCCACCCCCTTTGAGAGAACATTATAGTTTCTAAGGTGTAGCCACAACTACTTAGCAATGGGAGAAATTCCACAGAAAGAAAAGGGAAAAATTCAACCCCCAACAGCCTCAAAATAAGCGATGCTGGCAGCGAGTGTGTGCTCTCCACCCTTCCTCAGCTGTGGGGTTGCAGCCGCTGGGGACTGCTGCTCTCTCTCCTTGGCCACTGCCGTAGTCTTGTGTGCAGCACCGCGACTGGCACAGCTGCACCTTTCCCCTCGACGGCCTTCTCCTCAAACACATGTGCTCACCATCCCTACTCCACCACCTGCCTGCCCGGGCGGGTGCTTGGTGGTACCTCCATTGCCAGAGGCTGGGCAAGTGTGGGCAGCCCCATGCTGGGGCTCAGCGAGTGTCCTCCTGGGAGGATGGTTGGCCAGAAAGCGCCCACTGCCGCTGCCAACGCTCCTGGCCTGGGCCCTGCCTGCCGCTTCCCTGCTGCCATTCCTGGCCGTGTGCAGGCCAAAGAAAGGCATGCAGGCAGCCCTGGGGGCACTCCCCCACCCAGTCTCCACATGGAAACAAGGGGACCGGACGTTGCTCCCCAGATCAGTGCTGTATGCTTGTCACCAGGTGCGTGCCCACAGAAGGGGCCCTGACAGTGCAAAGAGGCAGCAGCAGTCCCAGGAGCGTGGCTACGGTGGCAGTGGGTCTTGCTGTCTGGCAGGCCTTGGGCGCTCACAATGCCGGGTCAGGTCTCAGCAGCATCTGGAGCCAGCAGAGGAGTGTGGCCACCAGATGCTCGCCTTCCTGTGGGAGCAGTTGCGTGGGGGTGTGCCGGTGGGTCCTTGGTGCCACATGCCATCTCGGGCATTGCAAGCCCGCTGGGGAGAGCTGGCTGTGTGCTTGGCGCGGCGGCGTTCCGTGAGTCCATGGAGTGGTGAAGGCAGCAAGCATGAGCAGGGGTTGATAGTCGCACCCCCGGCCAAGTAGCTATGTCATCCCATGAGAGAGAGGCCAGGCAGGCCACCATGCCCCCGCGGTCCAGCTCTCCAAGCAGAGGTTGAGCCAAGCTGGGCTGGGCTGGCTCCAAAGGACGGCACGCAAGGCAGCATCTCCCCTCACGGGGGGAAGCAGTCAGGGGCTCAGTCCCCCTGCCTTTTTGCCGACCTTCAGAGCTTTTTGTGGGGTTTCTCTTTTTTTTCTTTTTCTCTTTCTCTTTTTTTTTTTTCCCTCCTACTCCTTTTGTGTGTGGTTGTACAGTCAAAGCGGGGTATGTGCCCGCATGTCCCTGCCAAAACAGAAAGGGGCCACTTCATGCAAGCAGTCCCAGCCCTTCCATGCACATGGGGTTGGTGCTGGAAACCAGACAACTCTTAGCACTGGACCACTCGGCTCATGCGTTGATGAAGAATTCAGCTAGCTGCCAGAATTAATATGAATTGCAAGATACATTGATCATCGACACTTCAAACTCACTTGTGGCCCCGGGTTCCTCCCGGGGCTACGCCTGTCTGAGCGTCGCCTGATGATCAATCATCGTCCCGGGGCCACCCCGGTGGCACAGTTGGGGTTGCCTCACAGGCCCGTTGCCCGTGGTCGGCGGTGGCGGTGCTGATGGTGGCCGGCCAGTGCCCATAGGGAAGGCAGTGGGAGTCGGTGAGGGAAGCGTTTTCCTCGACGCCCTTGATCCTCTTTCCCTGCAGCCCGGTGGGCGTCACCATGGCGGTCGTCGTTGCCATGCAGGGCCTTCATCCCCCTAAATGCAGACTCGGGGAGTGCTCCGTAGCTCCCCACTCCCAGAACGAGCTGCTGGGGGGGAGCTCGTCCTTGCTGGGGCTGTGCCGTGGTGTGGTGACAGCAGCCAGGGAGAGCGAGAGACGGCATCAAGAACACCACCAAGGGTCAAGAGAGAGGGTGAGTGGGAAGCAAGGCACAGGCCTCGTTCCAGGGCTCCTAGGGGGCTGTCTGTGGGTGGGTACCATACGGGTACAGTGCCATGCTGCCACGCATGCGTGAGGCACAAGCACCTGTGATGAGGCGACACCCTTCTCCTTCCCCCTCCCCTCTGTTGTTGTCTCAGGTGCAAAGGCACTGTCACATTTCTTTCTCTCCCCACTGAGGCCATCGGGCCCTGCCTGGCCAGTCCCCTGTCAGGGCTGTCTCTGCCGCACTCCTTTTCAGTTCTTGTCTCTGGGATGGGGGTCTCCATCTCCATGTTTCTCTCTCTCCCCTGGCATGCAGGCATGAGGGGAGGGAAGGAGGGGGAGACATCCATCTGGACAGCCATCCGTGCTCTTCTTTGGGAGTGTGTGGGCAGGGCAGCGCGGCAGCACAGTTTTGGGCTTGTGACCTCAGATCCGACATGGCAACCCGCTGAATTTAAGCATATTAGTCAGAAGAGGAAAAAATTAATGAGAATTCCCTCAGTAATGGTGAGCAAAGAGGGAAAAGCCCAGCACTGAATCCCCGCCCCGCGGTGGCGTACAGAAGCCCCCCTCCCCGGCGGAGCTCTCGGGGGACCCAAGTCCTTGTGATCGAGGCCACAGCCCTCGGGTGGTGTCAGTCTGGTAGTGGCACCCCGTGTGTCAGGCCTGGGGCTTCTCGAAGTCGAGTCTCTTGGGAATGCAGCCCAAAGCAGGTGGTAAATTCCATCTAAGGCTAAATACCAGCATGAGACCATAGCCAACAAGCACCGTAAGGGAAAGTTGAAAAGAACTTTGAAGAGAGAGTTCAAGAGGGGGTGAAGCCATTAAGAGGTAAATGGTTTGGGCCTGCACAGTCCTCCCAGAGGATTAAAACCAGTGAATTGTGTTTGGCTGGCGTGGGTTCGGTGGATCCTTGCCTCTGCCTCCCTTCCGTCTCCTGGGCATCCACCTGTGGGGGCGGGCTGAGAGGGTGGTCCAGTACAGGGACCACCATCCGGCCAATGGCCAGCCCTGGCCAGGTGCATTTTCTCCAGCTCTGGGTTGGCTGGGAAGGCCTCCAGCAGGCAGGCTGCCCGGTGCCACAAGAGCAAAGGTGGGTATTAGAGCCCCCGGGCATCAGGTCTCACCAAATCCCAGGGCCAAGAGAGAGAACCACCACTGCACCCTCCTCCCCCACGTTGGTGGCACTGTGGAGGGGGGCATTGCCCCTCTGGGGCCTCAGAGCATGGCATTTCACACGAGGATGCAAGTGCCAGGCAAGATGCTGGGGCTTGTGGACCCTCTAATGAGAGGGCACAGAACCAGGAAGATCAGGTTCAAATGTGTCAAATGCGTCAGAGAAATGGGAAAATCCATAGCATTGGTTACCACTACCCAAAGTGCAAAGGCAAAACTGAGGAAACAGCACCAGGCAAATAGAGCTGTGAGGTATGCCTGAAGGGCTTCCACTTAAAGGTTGACCTTGAGAAACATAAGAGGTTGGCACATCCAACAGTAAGAAACGAGGAATGAATTGCAGCCTCCCAACCAATGGTTTTACCAGGTAGAGGAGCCCACAAAAAGTGCTGGATGCCTGGGGAAGAGGATCACCTGATTCAATTAATGAAGAAATATGAAAGCAACAAGAACATCAACAAACTCATTGCTCAGCATTTCCCACCAGAAACCAAGAAGCAAGTTAGTGACAAAAGGCACCTTCTATTAACTAAACAACAAACCCTGGTCAAGGCAAAAACCACTGAGATAAATGAAGAGCAGCTTCAGGAGGAAGAGCGCCCCCCAGTGGAAGTAGAAGTAACTACACAGAGCCAGTTAATCCAGCATTATGATTATACTGTACCAACAAAGATTGCTGAGGATATCTGCATTGCATATCGACAGGCATTTTGGGAGATCCTAGAGAGCTATGATTCAATCCTCATTATCACAGAGGCAACTGAAGACCATATGGAAAACTTTACCTTGGTGCACTGCTTTGAGAGAGCCATTACAGTATCAAAACAATGTAAACCCCAGCCTTAGGAATAAAAAGAGGATGTTTAGGAATAAAAAGAGCATGTATCATCTTTGGAAGGAAGGCCAGGTCTCTCAAGAAGTATTTAAGGGGGCTGCTAGAGCACGTAGGGAAAAAATTAGGAAGGCCAAAACTCTGTTTGAACTAAAAATGGCGACTTCTGTAAAAGATAATAAAAAGTGTTTTTACAAATATATTAATGGTAGAAGGAAGGGTAAGTTCAGCTTTTTTTCTTTTTTGGGTGGGGGAGGGGAATTATTAACTGCAGATGGGGAGAAGGCTGAAGTGCTTAACGTCTTCTTTGCCTCAGTCTTTAGTGGGAAGACAGCTTGTGCTCAGGACAACTGTTCTCCTGGATTGTAGATGGTTTCAGGGAGCAGGATGGTCCCCCTGTTATCCAGGAGGAGGCAGGCAGAGAACTGCTGAGCAGCTTAGATGTTCATAAATCTATGGGACCAGATGGGATCCACGCCAGGCTGATGAGGGAGCTGGCAGATAAGCTGGCAAAGCCCCTCTGCATCATTTACCAGTGAGCATTTACTGGCTCACTGGTGAGGTTCCAAATGACTGGAAGCTGGCCAATGTGACACTCACTCACAAAAAGGGTGGGAAGGAGGATCCTGGTAATTATAGGCCAGTTAGTCTGACCTCAGTACCTGGTAAGGTTATGGAACAGTTTATACTGAGTGCCATCACACAGCCCTTACAGGATGGCCAGGGGATCAGACCCAGCCAGGGTTTAGGAGGGGTAGGTCGTGTTTGAGCAATCTGATCTCCTTTTATGACCAAGTGACCCACCTGGTGGGTGCAGGAAGGGCTGTGGATGTTGTCTATTTGGACTCCAGCAAGGCCTTTGACACTGTCTCACACAGCATTCCCTGGAAAAGCTGCAGCCCACGGCTTGGACAGGAGCACTCTTGGCTGGGTTAGGAACTGGCTGGATGGCTGGAGAGAGTGGTGGTGAACGGTGCTGCATCCAGCTGGGGATCAGTCACCAGTGGTGTCCCTCAGGGCTCTGTGCTGGGGCCAGTCCTGGTCAATATTTTATTGACGACATGGATGAGGGGATTGAGTCTTTCATTAGTAAAGTTACAGAAAACACTAAGCTGGGAGCATATGTTGATCTGTTGGAAGGTAGGAGGGCTCTGCAGAGAGACCTGGAACGGTTGGATGGATGGGCAGAGTTCAATAAAATGAAGTTTAATAAATCCAAGTCCAGGCCAAGTCCTGCATTTTGGCCACAGTAACTCTCTACAGCATTACAGGCTGGGGATGGTGTGGCAGGACAGTGCCCAGGTATAAAGGGAGCTGGGGATATTGGTTGACAGCAGGCTGAACATGAGCCAGCAGTGTGCCCTGGTGGCCAAGAACGCCAATAGCCGCTGGCCTGTGTCAGGAATAGTGTGGCCAGCAGGAGCAGGGAGGTCATTCTTCCCCTCTACTGGTGAGGCCACACAAACCCTTGGAACACAAGGGTCCCTTGCTTGGAACACAAACCCTGTGAGGAACAGCTGAGGGAGCTGGGGTTGTTCAGCCTGGAGAAAAGGAGACTCAGGGGTGACCTTATCATTCCCTACAACTCCCTGAAAGGTGGCTGTGGTCAGGTGGGGTTGGTCTCTTTCTCCAGGCAGCACTGACAGAACGAGAGGACACAGCCTCAAGCTGCACTAAGGGAAATGTAGCTTGGATATTAGGAAAAGGTTTTTCATTGAAAGAGTGATAAAGTACTGGAATGGTCTGCCCAGGGAGGTGGTGGAGTCACCATCCCTGGATGTGTTTTCAAAAAGGCTGGATGTGGCACTTGGTGCCATGGGCTAGTTGAGGTTGTTAGGGATGGGTTGGACTCGATGATCTTGAATGTCTCTTCCAACCCAGTCATTCTGTGAAAGACTCTAAGAAAGCTCGTCTAAAGAACTGGATGAACAAAAGAAGTGCTAAAAAAAGTCACCATTTCAGGTTTCAGAGATTATTGTACACATGGGTAACTAGCATGCATCATCCTCAACAATATAGAAGCCTTAAAGTGTGAAATTCCATCCACCGAGGTCAACTCTGTATTTAAGCTGATATGGGAAACACCAGGTGTGTTCAAGGGCTTTGGAAAATTCAAAGCTAAAAAGCAAGTGGACAACAGCATGTTTCAACCCTTGATAACCTGTAAAGAGATTGAAAAGAACATCAAGGAGGTGGCCAAGAAATCTGTCTGGGGTATCACCATAACTGCTAACGGAAATATTCAATCTCTGGCTTATCTCCACAACAATCCCCAATAAACTGAAAGAGTGCCAAATGGTCTTGCTTCCTAAATCCAACCAACCAGACCGACTGCCAGACATGAACAACGGGAGGCCTATTACCATCAGCTCTGTGGTCCTCAGGTTATTCTCAAAGGTCATGGTGCTATGTCTGACTAAAGCCTGCCCAATCAACCCCCAAGAGAAAGGATTTATAAGGGCAGCAGGTGGTTCAGAGGACTTAAAACTCCTACAGCTATTGTTGACAAATGCAAAAAAGGAACAGAAGGATATCACTGTTGTCCTTGTGGACATTGCTAAAGTCTTTGATACTGTAAATCATCAACATGCCTGATGGGCCTGAAGCAAAGGAAAGTTGACTAATACGTAATTAATCTCATCCAAAACATGTACAAAACCATCTCTACAAGTATTAGCACCAAGGATGAGAAATCAGATCCAATTACAATATTAAATGGCATCAAACAAGGAGACACAATGTCCCCTCTACTGTTCAACCTTACACTGTGTTTGAAAAAGACAGGTGTGTGCTAGGGAAGAGCAGGGCCTTTCCTTAAAATGGAGCTAATAAATCCTTCCCTCTGAATTAGTATAATTTTGGAATTAAGGGGCTCTCAGAGCAAAGGTATGGGAAGAGGAATAACAGCTCTTTACTAGTATATCTAACAAGACAAACAAAACCAACAACAACTATGAAATTAACAGCAAACAGAACAGTCCCAGTTCCAGTCCTCAGCCACAGGCTCCCTTCCCTGTACTGCAGTTTCCATCCCCATTGGCTGTGAGCTCTGGCAGGTTCCCAGGTGAGCAGGAGCAGCTGCAATGGCCCCGTGGGGGTGATGGCTGGTGGTGTCCCAGATGGGAAAGGGATGGAGGAGAGACTTTGCTCACAGTGTCAGTCCCAGTGCTCCAACAGGAAGCTTGGAGATAGCAAGTGTGGGGTACAACAAGAGAAGAGGCAGCTGCTGGCATTGGGATGGTGAGGGTGGGGGTAGCAGCAGGACCTTCTTCCTCCAACTCCAAGAGCAAGTGAGCAACTGCATTCCCCTTTCCTTCACCTGCTTCTGATCTCGAGGTGTTCCCTCCCTTCCCCCTCACACCCCTGCTGCCCAGTGAAAGAAACTCCAAAAAAAGGAGTCTCCCAATGTCACTAGCCATCAGTGCTAGGGCCTAGCCATCAGTGCTTCTTAGCATGTCAATGGGACAAATTCCACAGACAGAGCGGAAAAGAAAAAAACCAACCTCCAACACACCAGACCCTCTGCTATGTAGATCAGAGAAAAAAGGAAAGGGGTACCAGCATGGAAATTTTAAGATCAGTGCAGTGTTATTCACAGATCATCTAGTGTTACTGAGCACCTCCTGGGAAGGTATGACCCACAACATCCGATACTGGAGACCTTTTGTGATCTTACAGCTCTTAAAGCACAAGGGGAAAAGTGCCATGGCTTTTACATCAGGTCAGCTAAAGACTCATACACTGTCAGTGACTGCTCGCTGTGAACAGTGAATGGCACACCCCTCAATATGACATCCCCAGGAGACTGAGAAATCGATCTAGGACTGAGAATCCATCACGGGTTGGCACTGACAAGGCAAAACGTTCATCCAAAATTGTCACCTGGCTGATATAAATAAGGGCAAGGAGACCAGCTCCCGTTTAATGCCTTTATTGAGAAATCAGCTCTGGGTGGGAGCCTGACAGGTCCCGGGCACCACTGCTGCTCCTGATGGATGATCCAGAGGAGGAGGAATTCAGCTTTGCTGAGCAGAGCTGGGCCTTCTGTCCTCACAGCAGTCCCACAGAAGAGCCTGGTTGGCTCCTAGTCCAGGGGTGTCACGTCCATCGGGTGCTGTTCAGGTCATGGTGACAAGGCAGGAGGGTCCTGGTTGGTGATTTCATCCTCTTCACTGTTCTTCTTACTTGGGAGTACCATTTTTAGTTTTTGATGTTATATTGGCTCGTTGTTTTTAGGGGTTTTTTTATTACTGAGTTGTGTCCCATAAGCACTTGTGGTTTTCTGATTTGCCAGGCACGATTTTGGGAGCAGCAAAGGCATTACCCACAGGGAGGGAAAGGGCATAGGGGCAAGGCAATTCCAGTGAGTGGGAATCAGAACAGAACAACAGCAACAACTAACATAAAAATAGGGTGTCTTCCACAGTTAACAGAACATTAACAGAACAAACAGGAGCTTGTTCGTAACATGGCTAGATCACCTTGGCAGAGCAACCCTTAAATCTTTACAAAAGATAGATCTCCTAAGAGTGTATACCATCTCTAGGTTGATCTATCTAGTAAATCATACAGATACACCAGCAGGGCTCCACAAATGCCTTGATCTACAGATTCAATCGAAGGTCAAGGATTGGCTCCATCTACCACCAAGCACTTGTGATGCCACGTTGTACTCCAGTACAAAGGACAGAAGTTTAGGGATTACAAAACTGGCAGGATTTATTTCTAGCATCCAGGCTAGAAGATTGCATTGACTGGCACAGTCTTTGGATGGTGTAATTAAAGATCTGTTAAAAGAGGACAGTGTAACACAGAAGTATGCCAAACTATGAACTAGAGCTGGAGGAGATGGAAAACAAATCCTGCCAATATGGAATACTAAACCAACGTCCATGGTACAAGTGCCAGTGAGGGACGAGTTATCAGAATGGGAAAAGACAACCTCAAAATTTAAATAACCTAAGCCACATGACTGGAGAAAGAAAGAGTTTCAGAAGTGGAAACAACTTATATCCCAAAGCCAAGGAGTAACACGCTTTGAGAATGATACCACCAGTAATGCAGGGATTACAAACTACAGAGGCATATCTCATAGGAAATGGATAACAGCCCTACAGCTGCGTGCTCATGGCTACCTCACTTGTGAGATCCTGGCAAGGGGTCATCAGGAGCAAGTCGTGAAGACTTGGGGGAAATGAAACATGCTCCCACATCATCAGGAAATGACCAATAACACAGGATGTGAGAATAAAAAGCCACGATGGCAGCTGTGACCTTTTAACCAAGGAAGCTCAAAAAGAAAACTGGATGGTGTTTCATGAACCCCACATCAGAGATACGATGGGATGTGTATTCAAGCCAGAACTCATTTTTGTCAAAGAAGACCAAGCACATGTAGTGGACGTTCATCCGATATGAACAGCAAGAAAATTCCCTAGAGAAAGCTGCAGATGAAAAAGTTAAGAAATATTAACAACTTCAGAGTGAAATTAAAGACCTAAACAAGGCCACAAACATCAACCTCGTTGGTTTTTCTACAGGAGTGATGCCTTAAGCTTTAAGTTTTTCTGTTCTGCTTGGGTGTGCTTTTCTGATGTGCTTGGATGATGAAGACAAAACAATCCTATTCCAGTTAAGAACTCAAGGACAATTTCTTCAAACTTCAGGCCCTGAGCAAAACAATGAGGAGGGTGGGCAAGCAAGGAGGATGCAATGTCACGATTTGAGAGTATTAACTGGACAGTTGACTCCTGCATGCAAATGGACTAAAATCTATAAAAATGTGAGATCTTGTGACCAAGCTCTTTTGCTTCCACCTTGGAGCCATCTGGGCAGGGCCACGACTGTGGCACTGGCACTGCCAGGGTGTGACCTTTGAAGGCCCCTCAATAAATACCCATTTTATTCCCCTTAACTCTGTGTAGCCTCTGTTCCAGCTCCTCTTGTAGGCATCAGCAGTGGCGAGGCAGCCAGGAAAGGTGAGGCATCTGGAAAATCCCTGGACTGAAAGGCCCAGCAGAGGTCCAGAGGTATCAGAGCCAAGAACCCTGGGGACAGAGGCACACGAGTGACTGAATAAAAGGGTATTCTGTTCACCATCTGGGTTAGGTGCTAAGAGGGTTTGTAAAATGTAATTTCGTAAATTGTAAATTTGTTTGGGAAACCCCAGGGTTCTAAGTAGAGTTGTTTGGCTCTTCATCCGTGGGTAAGAAGGAATGTCTTCTTAAAGAGGAAGTTTAAATTGCAGTGATGCTGGCCTGAAGCCAAAACGTGACACAGCTGATTAACTTCTGTGCTATGGCTCTGAGGGTTGTGAGTTCTAATCTCGACTCTTTGTTTGTGTCTTTTGCTATTTATTTTTGGACATCAGAATGGGTTGTGTATCCTCTTGTGAATATGATAATAGTAGTATTCCAAGAGATAACCCTCTGGGGTTAATATTGAAAAACTGGGCAAATTTAACCAGGCAAGAGTCTATGCTTTTAAAACCTAGACTTATTAGACTCTCAGAGAAAATGTGGCCAACATGTGAATTAGATGATGGAGAAACATGGCCTAAATTTGGGAGTTTAGATCGAAAATTAAAATCAAGTTCAATATCCCGAATACGTGGAGACAGATTTTCCAAAGAGTTAGAGCATGTCTCCCTTTTATGGTATTAGCATGTGAGCATAGCCTAGATAAGAAGAGAGAACATATATTGGTCTTAAAAGGTAAAAAGAAAGAGCCAGCTTTCAGTAGCATATATAAAAATCCAGAGGAGGCAGAAATGGACTTGGTTGTGGCCTGCCATGAGAACAGGATCACAGCAGAATCACGGCTCAGGCCAGGGCACAGGCTCAGGCCAGGACTCAGGCTCAGGCCAGGGCACAGGCTCAGGTCAGGGCACAGGCTCAGGCCAGGGCAGAGGCTCAGGCCAGGGCTCAGGCTCAGGCCAGGCCGCAGGCTCAGGCCAGGACTCAGGCTCAGGCCAGGACTCAGGCTCAGGCCAGGACTCAGGCTCAGGCCAGGCCGCAGGCTCAGGCCAGGCCGCAGGCTCAGGCCAGGGCACAGGCTCAGGCCAGGACTCAGGCTCAGGCCAGGACTCAGGCTCAGGCCAGGGCACAGGCTCAGGCCAGGACTCAGGCTCAGGCCAGGACTCAGGCTCAGGTCTGGGCACAGGCTCGGGCCAGGACTCAGGCTCAGGCCAGGACTCAGGCTCAGGCCAGGACTCAGGCTCAGGCCAGGGCACAGGCTCAGGCCAGGACTCAGGCTCAGGCCAGGACTCAGGCTCAGGTCTGGGCACAGGCTCGGGCCAGGACTCAGGCTCAGGCCAGGACTCAGGCTCAGGCCAGGACTCAGGCTCAGGCCAGGCCGCAGGCTCAGGTCAGGGCACAGCCCCTCTTCCAGCACTCCCACAAAGGGGAGCAAAGGGAGGCGCAGCTCAGACAGGCCCGGACAGTGAAGGAGAAGGAAGGAGGGCCTTGGCAGCAATGGACACTGTCCCCACCGCCATCTCCAGCACCAGCCCGAGGGGCCCCGAGAGGAAGGGCTATGGGGTAAAGCCTTCTACCGAGAGGAAAGGCTGAGGGGCAGGACCTTTTACAGAAAAGCGGAGAGGGAACCTCCCAAAGGGGAGCGGCACCTCGTCCATTCTCAGGCCTGTGAGGTGCCATGGCAACCCTGAAGGCCAGGCAGCTGCCTCGGAAGGTGACATCAGCAAAGATCGCGGACACACAGCCCAGGAGCAACCTCACTATGGATCTTGCATGATGCTTTCTAGGATTGGCACTAGCCGAGGTAGACACTTGGCTACAACAGGGTCAGACAGCTCTTGCACAAATGGCTCTGAGGAGGAAGAAAAGAATGATGAAATGGATGAGATTATTGCTGTCTTAAACAGGTGGAGGAGGGGAAGGATAGCAAGAAAAGCCCTCAGAGAACGTAGCCCAATTGCTCACCGTACTAGATCAAAAAGGGAGAAAGAAAGAGAATCAATTTTGCAAGCCCCCTTACAACAAGCAGTCAGTAATCAGGGGCCAATATACGTGAAAGTTCCATACTCCCTTATAGAGTTAGAACAGTGGAAAACTACCATGGCAAAATTAACAGGCTATTAACTCACAAAACCCTGATTGGGCGAATTTGAACTCTATGTTGGATACATTACTCGATTCCACTGAGAGACAAATGGTCAATAAAGCCATCACAACCTCGGTGGAGGGGAGCATAGCCAGTGGATTTCTTCAGGGTACTGTCACCCAGATATTTCCCCTTGAGAATCCTGGGTGGGATCCAAATATACCAGAACATATGGCAAGGCTAAAATGATATCAAAGTCTTGTGGTATATGGGTTAAAACATGGAGTACCTAAAGCTATAAATTGGTCAAAGCTTTACAAAGTAAGACAAAATTATGATGAATCACTCACTGATTTTTTGAACAGGTTAAGAGAAACTGCTATCAAGACCCTGAATCAGCTGATGGTAAAGCACATCTGGTTTTGTTGTTTATGGGTCAGGCTTCAAATGATATAAGAAGGAAGCTGCAAAAGAGAGAGGGGGTCCGAGATATGGAGAGACTGCTAGAGGTTGCCTGGAAAGTGTTTCGAGATAGAGGTTCAACTGAAAGAGTTAAATCCGTTAAATCCCAGCCCAGTAAGAAGGCAACTCAGGAAAAGTCACCCCAAAAAACTTCCCCTATGGAGAAGGACCAGTGTGCACACTGTAGAAAGGGGAGATATTGGAAAAAAAGACTGTCCAGTGTTAAAAGAAAAATCCTTAGTTCCCCAACTCCCAGTAATTGGGAAGAGACTTGCTAGACAAATTGGAAGCTTACAACCAGACTGTGTTTAGCGACTTCAAATATGTGTGTTTGCAATGTAGCTACAATTAGAGACTCTGGTTTTATGTATAATCCACCTGTGTTTACTAGCCAGCTGTTAATAAGAAACTATTCCTTGTATTGTAGTATAACCCCAACCTGCATTGGTACGGATTGATCACTTGTAAAAGAAATGTTAGAGCATGCAAATTCGCAGCAGCTGCCAGAAAATGCCAAGGCCAAAGCTAAAAGGATCCTAGTAACAGTTCACCATGATGGCAAAGGTATAAAACAGGGAATGGAACGAATTAAGAAGGCAGGAGAACACCACTGGTGGGACGATTTGTTGCTGGTTCCCCATGGCCAGTGGCATTTTCAACTCATTGCTGCACCCCATTGTAGTTCCAATGTTAATGCAAATTTGTGTGCTTTGGTAGCCACTTGTTGCTGGATGAGGCAGGTGAAACTCTGCTTTGATAACCAGGTGAAAGGAGCAGGGCTGGCCAAGACCCTCATGAAATAGTCAAGGGCAAGGCTGGGTTGGCCTCTGTGTTTGCCACCAAGAAGATCTTATGGCTCCACTGTTGGCTGCAACCCAGCAGGCGTTGAGCAGTGGGGACACACGCCATGCCAGACATTAACAAAAGGGATGGCTTCTCTGCTACCAAAGGGCCATCCAAAAGGGGAGGAAAGGCCAGGCAGCCTGCAAACGGCATGAGCCACAGAATGGTTGAGGTTGGAAGGGACCTCTTGAGAGGTTTGACTTAGTCTGAGCCCACCTAGAGCAGATTGCCTGGGACTGCATTCAGCTGGGCTTTGACCATCTCCACAGATGGAGACTCCACAACCTCTCTGGGCAAATCTGTTTCACTGTTTGATCACCCTCACAGTAAAGAAGCAAAAGTTAGCATACAACCCAGACAGAGGGATAACATTAGTCCCTATGAAATATTGTATGGCAGGCCCTGTCAAATCCCACATATTCCAGGTGAAATTCACATGAAGGGGAAACATGATTTACAGTGTTATTTAATGGCTTTAAGTTCTTCAGACAATTCCTTCAAACTTCAGGCCCTAAGCATAAACAACGTGGAAACTGAACATGCTAGAGCAGCTTTTAAACAGCTGAAACACTCTCTAATGTCAGCTCCAGCACTGGGACTGCCAGACCTAACTAAACCTTTTGAACTTTCTACATATAAGAGACTGAATATGGCTTTGGGGGGGCACTAGCACAGCGTCTTGGGAACCAGTGGAGAGCTGTGGCCTACTTTTCCAAACAGCTAGACAGTGTTGCCCACGGCTGGCCAGGGTGCCTGAAGGCCGTGGCAGCCACTGTCATCTTGATCCAGGAGGCCCAAAATCTCCCCCTTGGGTGACACATTGTAGTGTACGTGCCCCATGCCACAGCAGCTGTACTCGAACAGAAGTCTGGCAACCAGATTCTGAAATACCAATCACTGTTATTAGAGCAGGATGATGTTGCCCTGAAAACAACTTCTGTTTTTAACCCTGCCAAGTTTCTGCCCTCCATCTTAACTGACAATGAGCCAGAGCATGACTGCTTGCAGACAGATAAGAGATCTATTCCAGCCAACCAGATCTGAAAGATGTGCCCATGGAGAATCCAGATTGGGAGCTTTGTACAGATGGAAGCAGCTTCATGAAAAATGGCAAAAGGATGACAGGCTATGCAGTGACCACACAGGACAAGCTGATCGAGGCAAAGGCCCTGCCAGCAGATGTGTCATCACAGAAGGCTGAACTGATTGCACTGACAAGAGCCCTAGACCTGAGTGAAGGAAAGAAGGCAAATATGGACTGACTCAAAATATGCATTCAGTATTGTCCACACCCATGGAGCCATCTGGAAGGAAAGAGGACTCTTGAATGCTCAAGGTAATCAAATCAAGCATGCTGAACAAATACTTGCCTTCTGAGAGAGCATTAAAAAACCTGCAGAAGTAGCTATCATGCACCAAAAGGGAAAAACCACTCCAGAAATGGGCAACTGCTTTGCTGATAAAGCAGCAAGAAGGATTGCAGAAAAAGGTATTCTCGCAGTAATTCCACAAAAAGATTTGTCGGGGTACACCCCAAAATATGGCCAAGCAGACCACAAGCTAATTAAGTTTTTTAAAGCTGAGAACACAGAAAGTGGATGGGCTGTTACACTGGCAAAGCAGGTGGTAGTCCCATCCCTGCCCCTTCGGGAGCTAGTTCAAAGAGAGCATGAAACCACATATTTTGGGGGTGAAAACCTTTTGAAACATCTAAAACAGGTAGTAATAGGAATGGGAATGACTGATATTATACAATCAGTAGTGAGTAAATGTAAAACCTGCTGTAAAAGCAACCCTGACACGAGAAAGAGTTGTGTTAGGAGTAACAAAAGCAGGGAATCTTCCTGGACGTTACTGGCAAAGACATTTTGCAGTTACCACGCGAAGAGGGATACTGGTACCTACTGGTATTAGCTGACACCTTCAGTGGATGGCCAGAAGCTTACCCCTGTCACATTAACACAGCCAAGGAAGGCGTGAAAGTTTTGCTTCATCATGTAATTCCGAGGTTCGGGGTTCCCTTGAGGATGTCATCAGACAGGGGACCACACTTTGCAGCTACAGTGGTTAAAGAAGTTAGCTGGATTTTGGGAATTGCTTGGGATCTGCACACACCTCACAGACCCCAAGCGAGTGGTAAAGCTGAACGCATGAATGGGACTCTCAAAACACAAGTTAGTCAAATTTGCCAGGAAACATCCATGACATGGATTCAGGCCTTGCCTAAAGCTTTACTGGGAATTTGCATACAACCCAGACAGAGGGATAGCATCAGTCCCTATGAAATACTGTATGGCAGACCCTATCAAATCCCACATATTCCAGGTGAAATTCACATGAAGGGGAAACATGATTTGCAGAGTTATTTAATGGCTTTGAGTTCCACTTCGCAGAAACTTCAGTTACATTGTGTTATCCAGACCCATAGGACTGGACACACCAGCACATCTGTTCCAGCCTGGAGACTGGGTCTATGTGAAGTGGTGGGACAGTGATCCTCTGCAAGCCAAGTGGAAAGAACAATTTAAAGTCCTGCTGACCACCTTCACTGCAGTCTAAATTGCTGGCAGAGGACCCTGGATTCACTACTCCAGAATTAAGAAAGCTTCTGCTCCTAAAACAACTGTAACAACGAATATTGATGGAAATTATATTTTAAATGGTTCCTCTTCTGTCTAATTGCTATTCTTCTATATATGATACTTGATAGTATAAGATATTATTCTTGTTACTTTATGTTTTTCATTAAGTATGCATTTACTATTAGATATTTAGCTAGATATTTATTATTGTTAGACACTTATCTGTTATTAAATACTTATTGCCAATAAATATTTAGAATAGACACTCGACAAAGTAGAGGCCTTGTCAAGCCTCCAAAGGGAGGAAATTGATGCCTTAAGTTTTAAGTTTTTCTGTTCTACTTTGGTGTGCAGCTTTTAGTTTTATATTAAGGGTTACTAGGAACTTTTCACAGGGTGGTGAAGACAAAACAATCCTATTCCAGCTGGGGACTCAAGGACAATCTCTTCAAACTTCAGGCCCTAAGCATAAACAATGTGAAAAGAGGAGGGCAGGAAAGCAAGCAAGCGAGGAGGATGAAACTTCATGATTTGAGGCTATTTTAATTGGACAGTTGATTCCTGTATGCAAATGGACTAAAACCTATAAAAATGTGAGATCTTGTGACCAAGCTCTTTTGCTTCCACCTTGGAGCCATCTGGGCAGGGCCACGACTGTGGCACTGGCACTGCCAGGGTGTGACCTTTGAAGGCCCCTCAATAAATACCCATTTTATTCCTCTTAACTTTGTCTGGCCTCTGCGTTCTAGGCATCACAGCCAGGTGTCTTCCCAACCAGGATCACCGGGAACGTGGGACACCAGGGCTCTCCCCAGCGTGGGTCCTCTGGTGAGGGATGGAGCTGGAGCAGAAGATGAAGCTCTCCCTGAAGTTGGGGCACTTGCAGAGTTTCATTACCGGTGTCTCCACTGGTGTTGATTCAAGACTGAGCTGGTCCTGAAGCTCTTGCCACACTCAGGACACTCGTAGGGCCTCTCCCCGGTGTGGATGCGCTGGTGCCTGGTGAGGTGGGAGCTGTACCTGAAGCCCTTCCTGCAGTCGGGGCAGCGGAAGGGCCTCTCATCCGTGTGAATCCGCTGATGTATGAGGAGAAGGGAGCTGGTCTGAAAACTCTTCCCACACTCGGGACACTCGTAGGGCCTCTCCCCAGTGTGGATCTTGAGGTGGGAGGTGAGGTGGGAGCTCCGGCTGAAGCTCAGGCCACATTCCCCACACTCGAAGGGCCGTTCCCCGGTGTGGATGCGATGGTGGATGATCAGTCCAGGGCTGTCTCTGAAGCCCTTCCCACACTCAGGACACTCGTAGGGCTTCTCACCTGTGTGGATCATCTGGTGGCGGATCAGGCGGGACCTCCAGCTGAAGCTCTTCCCACACTCCAAGCACTTGTGGGGCTTCTCCTCATCATGAAGCTGCTCACGGACCAGCAGCTCCGAGCTCTGGCTGAAGCTCTGTCCATCTTTCTGGCCCAGGCTGGGTTTTTCCTCTTCAGAGCACCCTGGGCTGGGTTTGGAGCCCTGCCTTGTGCAGCATCTCCGCGGCTTTTCCTCCCCGTTGCATTCCTGCCCCGTGGAACTGCTCCAAGCGGCCTCTTCCACGAGGTTCTGCCGCGGGGATTTGTCCTCCCTGCTCTCCGGGCTCAGCTCCTTGTCTGGGGCAGGAAGGACAAGCAGAGGATGGGATTTGCCTCCGTGCCACAGGGAAGGGGAAGGAGATCCCCCCAGGTCGGGGGGTTGTCCTGCAGCCGGGGGCCGTGCTGGGCTGGGACATGGAGCAGGACACAGGGGGAAAGGGCCAGGGGCTTCCTCCTCACCTGCCTGCGGCTCCCGGGCCATCTTCCTCTTCCTCGCAGCCTCCTCCTCCTCCATTCTGCCAAGATTTGGGAATGGGAAATCCTGGTTTGGGGCAAAACAAGGGATGAGCGCGTTGAATTTGAAGGTCCCTCTACCCATGTCCATCTCTAGAAGTCCCCGGGCATCTGGGGTCCATAAAAACCTCCCAAACAACAAGATTCAGCCCTGAAAAAGCCTCCCACGACTTCTCGAATTCTGGTCTCTCCCCTCTGGTGTTCAGGGACTCCCCCCTGTCCCAGCTGCTGGGGTCACGCTTGGATTGGGGGTCCCCCAGCTACTCGGTCCCCGCCCTCCCCAGGCTGCTGGGAGTCCCGGGAATCCAAAAAGCTCCCCCCTCTTCAGTCTCCCCTCTTAGGAATGCTGGGGGGATTTGGGGTGCCGGGGTCCCTTCTCCCCTTATTCTCTGATTTGGGCTGCAGGGGATCCATGGAGTCCCCCCTGCCCCTCTCCAGGCTGTTGAGGGTCCCGTGAATCGTGGTGCTCCTCCCTCTCTGGGCTCCCCACTCTGGGGTCCTGGGGGACACAGGGCTCTGCTCCTCCAGGCTGCCACTGAGAGCCCCTCAATGTCCCCGCAAGGGGCATTTTCCACTCAGTTTTGCAGTTCCTCAATCTCCAAACATCTAACCCAAAGAAACCCAACCCGAGGACCCCCTCGGGATATCTGGGCCGAGCTCCCCCTCCCCGGGCACCTGCGGGATGGGGGATGAGGGGGAGAGGAGAAGCTCCCACAGGTGAGGGGCTGCGAATTCAGGGAGTGCTCAACTCCAGGTTCCTTCTCCTTTTTCTTCAAACTCCTTTAACCCTCCTCTTCCTCATCCACCTCCTCTTCCCCTTTCCATCCCTCCTCCCTCCTAATCCCACCTCCTTCTCCTACATCCAGCCCTTCTCGCTCTCCTCCTTCATCCCTCCTCTTCCATCCCTCCTCCTCCTCCCCCAGGAGCAGCGGCACCCTCGGGGCCGTTCCCGGAGCCCTCGGGGCCGTTCCCGGAGCCCTCGGGGCCGCGGCAGGAGCGGGGATGGAGCCGGGACAGCTCGGGATGGGCAGCGCGGGGCTCTCGGCTGCTCCCACCCGCTGCCGCCGGGGCCAACCCGGCCCGCCGAAAAGGAGAGGGAAACTGGGAAAACTGGCGGCTGCACATCCAAACTGGGGCTTGCTGGGGACCCTGGGTGGCGACTTCCAGCCCTTGGGGCCCCTCTCGGGAGCCTGGACATCCACGGGAACATCCCAGGAGTGGCATCATTTGGAGTGACTGAATTATACTGGGATCACACTGGGAACAGCTTGGCCAATGCTTCGGGACACTACAATCACTGAGGGAGACTGGCATCATACTGGCATCGTACTGGAATGAGTAGGAGCCTGTGGGGGCAACTGAGACCATGCTCTGGGCAAATGGGACATACTGGGACTGACTGAGGTCATGCTGAGGGTGACCAGGAGCAGCTGTGAGCAACTGGGATCATGCTACAACCAACTGGGAGGGACTGGGAGTGTCTGTTTGCATGCTGGGGGAGATTGAAAGCTGGGATACTGATACTGGGATGAACTGGGGCCATACTGGGGGAGACCGGAATCATACTGGGTCACACTGGCAGCAACTGGGACTGCCCTGAGGGGGTGGCTGTCAACAACTGGGATCAGGCTGGAAGCAACTCAGGACAACTGGCATTGACTTGTGAACATGCTGGGAGCAACTGGGATCACATTTGGGGTGACTGAGATCACCCTGGATGTGACTGGAGCCATACTGGGAGTGACTACAAGTCCTGTTGGGATCATCCTGAGATTACACTGGGATTACAGCAGGTGTGAATGGATCCTGACTGGGGGTTACTGGGAGCAACTGGGCCCATGTTGGGAGGAAAATATGGACTCATTGGGAGCAACTGGGAGTAACTGGAAAGTACTGGATCCATGCTGAGTGGACTGAGACAACAACTGGGGCAACTGGGATCACACTGGGAGCAACTGTGACTATACTTTGGGCAAGTGACAGAAACTGGGATCATGCTGGAGGCAACTGCGAGTAACTGGGAAAGGCTGAGATCTTTCTGAGGTAACTGGAACCTTCCTGGGACAACTGGCATATACTGGGAATGACTACAAGCATGCTGAGGGCAACTGGGACATACTGGGAGGATCTGTAAGCATACTGGGGTGACTGGAACTACACCAGGAACAGCTGAGATCATGCTGGGGGCAACTGGGATTTGGTGGGACCCTGCTGAGAGGGACTGGGACTATTCTAGGGACAAGTGGGATCATACTGGGAGGAACTGGGAACAACTGGAACTATTCTGGCAGAAACTGGGATCATATTGGGATCACAATGGGAGCAGCTGGGTCCATGCTGGGTAAAACGGGGATCACACTGAGGGTGACTGAAGTCATAATGGCATTGACTGTGAGCAACTGGAATCATGCTGAAAGCAACTGGGAAGAAGTGGGAGTGACTGGGAGCATGCTGGCACTGACTGGGATATACTGGGACTGACTGGGAGTTACTGGAATAACACTGCAAGTGACTGGGATCATACTGGGACTGGCTACAATCATACTGGGATTCTAGTGGGTGTGACTGGACCCTAACTGGGGGATACTGGGAGCTACAAGGCCCATGCTGGGACGTAACCTCACACACACACTGGGAGCAACTGGCAATGATAGGATGCATGCTGGTGACAACTGAGATGTACTGGGAGTGACTGGGATAAAAGTGGGGGCACCTGAACCACACTGAGGTAACTGGGAGTGCCTGGGAATGGCTACGAGAATGTTCAGGGCAACTGGGATATACTGGGAGTGTCTGACACCATGCGGGTGGGGACTGGGACCACACTGGGAATCTGCTGGGGGCAACTGGGACCACACTGGGGGCAAGTGTGAGTGCCTGGGGCCCTGCTGGGACACACTGGCATCATACTGGGAGTTGCTGGGATTATACTACGGACAACTGGGAGAACTGGGAACACACTGGAGGAAAGCAAGAGGGACTGGGAGCAACTGGGACTGCGCTGGGGGCAAATTGCGTCATAATAGGGAATAACTGGGACTGACTGGGCTCATACTGGGAGCAACAGGGATCAGGGAGGAGGTGAGGGCAAGTGAGCAGGATCACACTGGGAGTGAGCGGGCTCATACTGGGAGTGAGCGGGCTCATACTGGGAGCAGCCCCTCCCGGCACCGGGACCCCCGAACCCCTTTCCCGGCCCTGCCGCCCCTCCAGCCCCAGCACCCCCCGCCGGGGTCCCGGCAATCCCAGGGGTCCCCCCCTCTCGGGCTCCCCGCTTTGCCCTTCTGGGGCTCTCCTGTCTCGGGGCTCCCGCTCAGGGAAGCCGCGGCTCTCCCGGGGCTCCCCCAAACCGGTGTCCCCCCGCCGATCCCGGCACAGCTCGCAGGGCCCGGCCCGGGAAGCCCAACCCCCACCGCGGGGGGACCCGCATCCCCCCGGGCCCCGCCGGGGCTCTGCCGCCACCCACCGGGACCCCCAAAAACACCGCCCGGGGACCCCCCGATGTCCCCCCGAGGGCCATCTGCGCCTCTGCAGCCCTGCAACATCCAAACATCGCCCCCCAAAAAAAAACCCCGAACCCAGGGACACCCCCCGGGATATTCGGGCCGAGCTCCCCCTCCCCTGCACCTGCGGGATGGGGGGCGATGGTCCCGGGGGGGCTGCGAGTTCGCTTCTCTGCTCCTGCTTCCTGCTCCGCCTCTTCCTCCCTCCTCCTCCTCCTCCTCCTCCTCCTCCTCCCCGATCCCACCTCCCCCTTCTCCCTGCCTCCTCCTCCCGCCCCGTTCCCGGAGCCCTCGCAGCCGCGGCAGGAGCGGGGATGGAGCCGGGACAGCTCGGGATGGGCAGCGCGGGGCTCTCGGCTGCTCCCACCCGCTGCCGCCGGGGCCAACCCGGCCCGGCGAAAACGAGAGGGAAACTGGGAAAACTGGCGGCTGCACATCCAAACTGGGGCTTGCTGGGGACCCTGGGTGGCGACTTCCAGCCCTTGGGGCCCCTCTCGGGAGCCTGGAGATGCGGGTGGGGAACGCAGAGAAGGGTGGGGGTGCCAGTAGTGGCATCACTGGGAGTGACTGGGCTGTACTGGGATTGGACTGAGATCATACTGGCAGTGACTGGGATTCTGCTGGGATTGTACTGACATTATACTGGGAGGAGCTGGGCCCATGCTAGGAGAGGCTGGATTCCCACGGAAGGAATTGAGGATCATACTGGGATCATACTGGGATTGAGTAGGAACCTGCAGGGGCCAATTGAGACCATGTTGGGTGCAAATGGGATACACTGGGAGTGACTGGGGTCATGCTGAGGGTGACCAGAAACAGCTGTGAGCAGCTGGGATCATGCTAGGAGCAACTGGGAAATACTGGGATTGACTGGGTGCATGCTGGAGGTGATTGGAAGCAACTGTGCTTATACTGGGATGAACTGGGATTAGGCTGGAGGTGATTGGGATCACACTGGCAGTGAGTGAGACTGCACTGAGGCTTAAAGGAGCGCTTGGGAGCAAATGGGATCATGGTGGAAGGAACTGGGAGTGACTGGGAATATGCTAGAGGGAACTGGGCTACACTGGGAAAGACTTGGAGTGACTGGAACCAAAATGAGGCTGAAAGAAAGCAACTGGAACCATGTGAGGTGCAAGAAAACAGCAAAGATTGACGCTGCAGAAAATTCCTGGGAAGCATGGAAGAACTTGGATTACATGCTGTCTAAGAACAGGAAAGGCGTCCTGTGCCTTGGAAGGCTGCACACCTTGAGAAAATGCAAAAAGCGTCAGGCTGATGGATTTATTACAGGCCTGCAACATTGCTGGGTGTGAAGGACTGAACAAAGACTCTCACACTAAACGTCGAAGTACTGTCTCAACTCTGCAATCAACGGATTCATTCTGCCCTCAGCTTGTGAGTCTCCTTTTCATGTTTCTACAGGGCTTCCCTTACTGGTGGCTCTGCTGGTGTCTGGTCAAGGCACCGCTGTATTTGAAGCCCTTCCCACACTCAGGACACTCGTAGGGCGCCTCCCCGGTGTGGATGCGCCGGTGGGCAGTGAGGTGGCAGTTGAGCTTGAAGCCCTTCCCGCAGTCGGGGCAGCGGAAGGGCCTCTCATCCGTGTGAATCCGCTGGTGCTGGAGGAGATTGGAGCTGCTCCGAAACCTCTTCCCACACTCGGAGCACTCGTAGGGCCGTTCCCCGGTGTGGACCTTCTGGTGTGTGATCAGGTGGTAGCTCATGCTGAAGCTCTTCCCACACTTCAGGCACTCGTAGGGCCGTTCCCCAGTGTGGAATATCTGGTGGCGGAGCAGGTGGTAGCTCGTGCTGAAGCTCTTCCCACACTTCCCACACTCGTAGGGTTTCTCCCCGGCGTGGATGCGCCGGTGGTTGACAAGGCTGGATTGTCGATTGAAATCCTTCCCGCAGTCAGGGCACTGGAAGGGCCTCTCCTCTGTGTGAATCCACAGATGTCTGACGAGACTCGAGCTCGTCTGAAACTTTTTCCCACACTCAGGACACTCGTAGAGCCGCTGCCCAGTGTGGATCTTCTGGTGGGTGATCAGGGTGCAGATCTTGCTGAAGCCTTTCCCACACTGCGTGCACTCGTAGGGCTTCTCCCTGGTGTGGATCCCCTGGTGGCGGATCAGGTTGCAGCTGTCTCTGAAGCCCTTCCCACATTCCCCACACTCGTAGGGCCATTGCCCAGTGTGGCTCATGTGGTGGCGGACCAGGTGGGAGATGTCTCTGAAGCTCTTCCCACATTTCCCACACTCGTAGGGCCTCTCACCTGTGTGGATCATCCGGTGCCGGATCAGGTGGGAGCTCCGCCTGAAGCTCTTCCCACACTCCAAGCACTTGTGGGGCTTCTCCCCATCGTGAAGCTGCTCATGGACCCCAAGCTCTGAGCTCTGGCCCAGGCTGGCGCTTTCCTCCTCAGATTCCCCAGATCTGCGTTTGCAGCCCCTCCTCGTGCGGCATCTCTGCGGCTTTTCCTCCCCGTTGCATTCCTGCCCCGTGGAACTGCTCCAAGCGGCCTCTTCCACGAGGTTCTGCCGCGGGGATTTGTCCTCCCTGCTCTCCGGGCTCAGCTCCTTGTCTGGGGCAGGAAGGACAAGCAGAGGATGGGATTTGCCTCCGTGCCACAGGGAAGGGGAAGGAGATCCCCCCAGGTCGGGGGGTTGTCCTGCAGCCGGGGGCCGGGCTGGGCTGGGACATGGAGCAGGACACAGGGGGAAAGGGGCACTGACTTCCTCCTCACCTGCCTGGGGCTCCCGGGCCATCTTCCTCTTCCTCGCAGCCTCCTCCTCCTCCATTCTGCCAAGATTTGGGAATGGGAAATCCTGGTTTGGGGCAAAACAAGGGATGAGCGCGTTGAATTTGAAGGTCCCTCTACCCATGTCCATCTCTAGAAGTCCCCGGGCATCTGGGGTCCATAAAAACCTCCCAAACAACAAGATTCAGCCCTGAAAAAGCCTCCCACGACTTCTCGAATTCTGGTCTCTCCCCTCTGGTGTTCAGGGACTCCCCCCTGTCCCAGCTGCTGGGGGTCACGCTTGGATTGGGGGTCCCCCATCTACTCGGTCCCCGCCCTCCCCAGGCTGCTGGGAGTCGGGACACTACAACCACTGAGGGAGACTGGCATCGTACTGGCATCGTACTGGAATGAGTAGGAGCCTGTGGGGGCAACCGAGACCATGCTGTGGGCAAATGGGATATACTGGGACTGACTGAGGTCATGCTGGGGCTCTCCTGTCTCGGGGCTCCCGCTCAGGGAAGCCGCGGCTCTCCCGGGGCTCCCCCAAACCGGTGTCCCCCCGCCGATCCCGGCACAGCTCGCAGGGCCCGGCCCGGGAAGCCCAACCCCCACCGCGGGGGGACCCGCATCCCACCGGGACCCCCAAAAACACCGCCCGGGGACCCCCCGATGTCCCCCCGAGGGCCATCTGCGCCTCTGCAGCCCTGCAACATCCAAACATCGCCCCCCAAAAAAAAACCCCGAACCCAGGGACACCCCCCGGGATATTCGGGCCGAGCTCCCCCTCCCCTGCACCTGCGGGATGGGGGGCGATGGTCCCGGGGGGGCTGCGAGTTCAGGGAGCGCTGGAGCCGCGCGTTCGCTTCTCTGCTCCTGCTTCCTGCTCCGCCTCTTCCTCCCTCCTCCTCCTCCTCCTCCTCCTCCTGCTGCTGCCGCCCCTCCCCGATCCCAGCTCCCCCTTCTCCCTGCCTCCTCCTCCCGCCCCGTTCCCGGAGCCCTCGCGGCCGCGGCAGGAGCGGGGATGGAGCCGGGACAGCTCGGGATGGGCAGCGCGGGGCTCTCGGCTGCTCCCACCCGCTGCCGCCGGGGCCAACCCGGCCCGGCGAAAAGGAGAGGGAAACTGGGAAAACTGGGGACTGCACATCCAAACTGGGGCTTGCTGGGGACCCTGGGTGGCGACTTCCAGCCCTTGGGGCCCCTCTCGGGAGCCTGGAGATGCGGGTGGGGAACGCAGAGAAGGGTGGGGGTGCCAGTAGTGGCATCACTGGCAGTGACTGGGATTCTACTGGGATTGTACTGACATTATGCTGGGAGGAGCTGGGCCCATGCTAGGAGAGGCTGGATTCCCACTGAACGAATTGAGGATCATACTGGGATCATACTGGGATTGAGTAGGAACCTGCAGGGGCCAATTGAGACCATGTTGGGTGCAAATGGGATACACTGGGAGTGACTGGGGTCATGCTGAGGGTGACCAGAAACAGCTGTGAGCAACTGGGAAATACTGGGATTGACTGGGTGCATGCTGGAGGTGATTGGAAGCAACTGTGCTTATACTGGGATGAACTGGGATTAGGCTGGAAGTGACTGGGATCACACTGGCAGTGAGTGAGACTGCACTGAGGCTTAAAGGAGCGCTTGGGAGCAAATGGGATCATGGTGGAAGGAACTGGGAGTGACTGGGAATATGCTAGAGGGAACTGGGCTACACTGGGAAAGACTTGGAGTGACTGGAACCAAAATGAGGCTGAAAGAAAGCAACTGGAACCATGTGAGGTGCAAGAAAACAGCAAAGATTGACGCTGCAGAAAATTCCTGGGAAGCATGGAAGAACTTGGATTACATGCTGTCTAAGAACAGGAAAGGCGTCCTGTGCCTTGGAAGGCTGCACACCTTGAGAAAATGAAAAAAGCGTCAGGCTGATGGATTTATTACAGGCCTGCAACATTGCTGGGTGTGAAGGACTGAACAAAGACTCTCACACTAAATGTCGAAGTACTGTCTCAACTCTGCAATCAACGGATTCATTCTGCCCTCAGCTTGTGAGTCTCCTTTTCATGTTTCTACCTGGCTTCCCTTACTGGTGGCTCTGCTGGTGTCTGGTCAAGGCACCGCTGTATTTGAAGCCCTTCCCACACTCGGGACACTCGTAGGGCGCCTCCCCGGTGTGGATGCGCCGGTGGGCAGTGAGGTGGCAGTTGAGCTTGAAGCCCTTCCCGCAGTCGGGGCAGCGGAAGGGCCTCTCATCCGTGTGAATCCGCTGGTGCTGGAGGAGATTGGAGCTGCTCCGAAACCTCTTCCCACACTCGGAGCACTCGTAGGGCCGTTCCCCGGTGTGGACCTTCTGGTGTGTGATCAGGTGGTAGCTCATGCTGAAGCTCTTCCCACACTTCAGGCACTCGTAGGGCCGTTCCCCAGTGTGGAATATCTGGTGGCGGAGCAGGTGGTAGCTCGTGCTGAAGCTCTTCCCACACTTCCCACACTCGTAGGGTTTCTCCCCGGCGTGGATGCGCCGGTGATTGACAAGGCTGGATTGTCGATTGAAATCCTTCCCGCAGTCAGGGCACTGGAAGGGCCTCTCCTCTGTGTGAATCCACAGATGTCTGACGAGACTCGAGCTCGTCTGAAACTTTTTCCCACACTCAGGACACTCGTAGAGCCGCTGCCCAGTGTGGATCTTCTGGTGGGTGATCAGGGTGCAGATCTTGCTGAAGCCTTTCCCACACTGCGTGCACTCGTAGGGCTTCTCCCTGGTGTGGATCCCCTGGTGGCGGATCAGGTTGCAGCTGTCTCTGAAGCCCTTCCCACATTCCCCACACTCGTAGGGCCATTGCCCAGTGTGGCTCATGTGGTGGCGGACCAGGTGGGAGATGTCTCTGAAGCTCTTCCCACATTTCCCACACTCGTAGGGCCTCTCACCTGTGTGGATCATCCGGTGCCGGATCAGGTGGGAGCTCCGCCTGAAGCTCTTCCCACAATCCAAGCACTTGTGGGGCTTCTCCCCATCGTGAAGCTGCTCATGGATCCCAAGCTCTGAGCTCTGGCCCAGGCTGGCGCTTTCCTCCTCAGATTCCCCAGATCTGCGTTTGCAGCCCCTCCTCGTGCGGGATCTCCGTGGCTTTTCCTCCCCGTTGCATTCCTGCCCCGTGGAACTGCTCCAAGCGGCCTCTTCCACGAGGTTCTGCCGCGGGGATTTGTCCTCCCTGCTCTCCGGGCTCAGCTCCTTGTCTGGGGCAGGAAGGACAAGCAGAGGATGGGATTTGCCTCCGTGCCACAGGGAAGGGGAAGGAGATCCCCCCAGGTCGGGGGGTTGTCCTGCAGCCGGGGGCCGTGCTGGGCTGGGACATGGAGCAGGACACAGGGGGAAAGGGCCAGGGGCTTCCTCCTCACCTGCCTGCGGCTCCCGGGCCATCTTCCTCTTCCTCGCAGCCTCCTCCTCCTCCATTCTGCCAAGATTTGGGAATGGGAAATCCTGGTTTGGGGCAAAACAAGGGATGAGCGCGTTGAATTTGAAGGTCCCTCTACCCATGTCCATCTCTAGAAGTCCCCGGGCATCTGGGGTCCATAAAAACCTCCCAAACAACAAGATTCAGCCCTGAAAAAGCCTCCCACGACTTCTCGAATTCTGGTCTCTCCCCTCTGGTGTTCAGGGACTCCCCCCTGTCCCAGCTGCTGGGGGTCACGCTTGGATTGGGGGTCCCCCATCTACTCGGTCCCCGCCCTCCCCAGGCTGCTGGGAGTCGGGACACAGCAATCACTGAGGGAGACTGGCATCGTACTGGCATCGTACTGGAATGAGTAGGAGCCTGTGGGGGCAACTGAGACCATGCTGTGGGCAAATGGGACATACTGGGACTGACTGAGGTCATGCTGGGGCTCTCCTGTCTCGGGGCTCCCGCTCAGGGAAGCCGCGGCTCTCCCGGGGCTCCCCCAAACCGGTGTCCCCCCGCCGATCCCGGCACAGCTCGCAGGGCCCGGCCCGGGAAGCCCAACCCCCACCGCGGGGGGACCCGCATCCCACCGGGACCCCCAAAAACACCGCCCGGGGACCCCCCGATGTCCCCCCGAGGGCCATCTGCGCCTCTGCAGCCCTGCAACATCCAAACATCGCCCCCCAAAAAAAAACCCCGAACCCAGGGACACCCCCCGGGATATTCGGGCCGAGCTCCCCCTCCCCTGCACCTGCGGGATGGGGGGCGATGGTCCCGGGGGGGCTGCGAGTTCGCTTCTCTGCTCCTGCTTCCTGCTCCGCCTCTTCCTCCCTCCTCCTCCTCCTCCTGCTGCTGCTGCTGCTGCTGCTGCTGCTGCTGCTGCTGCTGCTGCTGCTGCCGCTGCTGCTGCCGCTGCTGCCGCCGCCCCTCCCCGATCCCTGCCTCCTCCTCCCGCCCCGTTCCCGGAGCCCTCGCAGCCCATACTGGTTCATACTGAAAGTGAGCAGGAGCCTGCAGGGGCCAATTGAGATCATGTTTGGTGCAAATGGGATACACTGAGAGTGACTGGGGTCATGCTGAAGGTGACTGGGCGCAGCTGTTAGCAACTGGGACCATGCTAGGAGCAACTGGGAAAAACTGGGATTGACTGGGTTCATGTTGGGAGTCATTGGAAACAACTGTGCTTATACTGGGATGAACTGGGATTAGGCTGGAGGTGACTGGGATTATGCTAGCCATGCGTGGACTATACTGAGGCTCGCTGGGAATGGTTGTGAGCCAATGGGATCATGGTGGAAGGAACTGGGAGTGACCGGGAATATGCTGGAGGGAACTGGTGTACACTGGGAGAGACTGGGAGTGATTGGAACGAAAGTGAGGGTGAAAGAAAGCAACTGGAGCCATGTGGTCCACAACTGGTTCATACTGGCAGTGTCTGGGAGCACACTGGTGTCATATTTGGATCCTATTGGGCGTGACTGGACTAATACTGGGAGTATCTGAGAGTGACTGGGATCGTACCATTCACATCATCCCCCATACTGGGGGTGACTGCGAGCAACTGGGAGCATGCTGGCATCATAGTGGGACTGACTGGGTTGGTCAAGGAAGCAACTGGACCATACTGGTAGTGATGCCATGTGACGAGGATCATACTGGAGGTTATTGGGGTCACATTGGTGCTGAAAGGGAGCAACTGGGATCACACTTTGGGCTACTGGGAGCAACTGAGAAAACTTGGATTGTGCTTCAAGCAATTTGGAGTAACTGGGAATGACTGGGCTGTATGCATGCTGGAGCCAACTGGGATGTTCTGGGCATGACTGGGATCATACATTGGAAAACTAACACCTTACTGGGACCACTGAGAGTGTCTGGGAATGACTACGGACATGCTGAGGGCAACTGGCATATACTGGGAGTGTCTGTAACCATACTAGGGGTGACTGGTATTAACTGAGATTTACAGAGCCTTTACTGGGGACAACTGGAAGTGATCCCCTTCTCTCCCCCAGCCCTCCCTCAGGCATGGTCACATCTCCCAGCCTGGACCTGCCTGGAGCAGCACGATGGCTCCAGCGCTGGGGCTGGGGGTACTTCGGGGGGGCAGCAAGGGGGGAGTGGGACCCCCGGCACCGGGACCCCCCTGCTCCCCTTATCGTGCACAGGGACCCCCCCTGAATCCCCTTTTCTGGACATCAGGACTCCCCCTGCTCCCTTTTCTCAGCCATCCCATGGCTCCCAGCCTCCAGACTTCCTGTGTGCCTGACCCTGGGACACTCTGGAATGCCTTGGACCCCCATTCCTGCCTTTCCCAGACCTCAGCCCCACCTTTTTGCATAAGCAGAGACCCCCTGAACTCCCCCTTCCTGAACATCCTGGGTGTCCCCACCCTGCTGGACACCTGGGCTAGAGAACACGGCATTGAGTGGGTGTACGATATCCCCTGCCACGCACCAGCTGCAGGGAAAGTTGAACGGTGCAATGGCCTGCTTAAAACCACCTTGAAGGCACTGGGTGGGGGAACTTTCAAGAATTGGGAGATTAATCTACCAAAGGCCACCTGGTTAGTGAACACCCGAGGTTCCACTAACCGAGCAGGCCCTGCCCAATCTGAGCCCTTGGGAATATCGAATGGAGATAAGGTTCCAGTGGTACACATGAGAGGTATGCTAGGAAAAACTGTTTGGGTGAATCCTGCCTCCAGCAAAGACAATCCCATCCATGGAGTTGTATTCGCTCAAGGACCAGGTTGCACCTGGTGGGTGATGCAAAAGAATGGAGAGACCAGATGCATACCCCAAGGAGACCTTGTTTTGGGGTGAAATACCTATAGTACTGTGCCTATGTCTCTAACTGCATGTATGTATATATAATGTAACAGTTTAATTTGATATAGCATATTAGTATGGGAGAAATTATGGGGTGGATAATGTTGGGGGTTGGATTGTTCCCTTTTCTTTCTGTGGAATTTTCTCCCATTGTTATGCTAAGTATTTGTGGCTACAGCTTAGTAACAATCGTTTTCTCTCGCAGGGGGGTGGGCGATAGGGGGACCCCAGAAAAGGAAAGGTGGGATGGGGGATCTGGGCGGGCTGGGACTCTCTCTCGCTTGGCTCGTGGAGTGGGAGGATGGCCCGGGCTCCAATCCAGCATCTTCCCCTGCCATCCCAGCACTGAGATCCACGCTCCCTGCCGTTGGACATCGCTCTGCTGCTCTCCCACCTCACCCTACTATCTCCGGACACTCTGCCGAGCACCACGACCGACACCGTGAGGGGGAGTCACTTTCCCATCCCTCTCACCCCTGGGCCGCTGCTGCCATCACCCAGCCCTCTTCAACTGCGCGGGACCTGCCCTGCCCCCAGCACCGGTAACTGAGCACAGGGAGACGGCCTGTGGCCAAAAGGGACTGGAACTGAGCTAGACTGTTCTGTTCTGTTGTCAATTTTCATAGCTGTTGTTGTTGTCTGCCTTGTTAGATATCAGTAAAGAACTGTTATTCCTATCCCCATATCTCCTGCCTGAAGGCCTCTGATTTGAAACTATTAGAAGGGAGGGGGTTGCTCTCTGCATCTCAGGAAAGGGGTTCTCGCCTTTCCTTAGCAAATACCTGTCTTTCAAACCAAGACAGAAAGTCAAAGCACAAAGGACTGCAAAGACACCAAGCTGAAGGAGCTGGGTTAGAAGTGTGACATCTGCACGAGTGTGGGGAGGTTCAGCTCACCTTGGGGTTACCAATAGCGTGTATAATGATTGTTCTGGGTGTGGGCAGGTGGCTCTGGCTGCAGCTGAGCACCCAGAGCTGTCCCTTTCTCCTTATTCAGTCCTTTGGTGTGGTTCAATAAACCTTTTAAAATTTTAAAAAGTGGGGCATTGTTCTCACAACCCCAGCCCAGCCCCTTTGTTCAGCACCAAGCTGGGCTTGGGGCCACAGGACGAAGAGGCCGAGGGGAAGCAGATCCTGCAGGTGGGACAGTGCTTGGGCTCAGGGCAAGGGCCTGCCCTGCACACCTGGCTCAGGTGTGACCCTGCCCCGAGGAGGGTGCAGGACATTCCCATCCCCACGGATCAGGGCTGGGAGCAGCACTTGGAGCACGGACATGGAAATACTGGGAGTGACTGGGACCACACTGAGAGCTACTGGGAATAACTGGGGGTGACAGGTGCATGCTGGAGGCAACTGGGATATACTAGGAATTAATGAGATCATGCTGTGGGCAACTGGAACCCTGCTGGGGCAACTGGGGTGACTGGGAATGAGCATGCTGGGGGCAACTGGGATATACTGGGAGTGTCTGTAATGATAATGTAGGGGACAACACTGGCACCATGCTGAAGGCAACTGGGAGCAACTGGAAATGACTATGTCTATACTGGGGCCACAGAGATCATACTGGCAGTGACTGGGACTATACTAGGGGCAGCTGGGTGCAACTGGGATCATATTGGGAGAAACTGGGAGTAACTGCAACCATGCTGGACGCAATTGGGACCACACTGTGGGAGACTGGAATTACACTGGGAGTGACTGGGAGCATGCTGAGGGCAGTTTGGACCATTCTGGGGGCTGTTGGGATATACTGAGAGCAACTGGAACTGCACTGAGGCTGACTGGGATGGCTATGGGCAACTGGAATGCTGGAAGGAAGTGGGAGTAAGTTGGAGCATGCTGGGATATACTGGGATGTACCGAGAGAGACTGGGAGTCACTGGGATCGTACTGGGAGTGACAGGAACCATGGCAATGGCCTGGGCTGGGTGATGTGAGGCCTCAGGGTGTGCAGGGCATGCTGTGACCCTGAGGGGCCTGATGGAACCAAGGGGACATTGTGACACTGGGCCTGCCCTGCCCTGCCCGTGGGGTGTCTCAGGAGCCCCGGGGTGCAGCAGAGCAGAGCCCCTGGCTAAGGAGGCAGCAGCTCCCCGGGACACCCTGGGCGGGTGTGGGTGGCAGGGGATGCCAGGGAGAAGTGGAAGCTCAAGGCCCAGCATCCCAAGGGTGGCACAGGCTGAGGGACGGGGCAGGAGGGAGAGGCTGCTGCTGTGGCCTCCATCCCACACCACCCCCTCCTCCTCCTGTTCCCTCAGGGCAGCTGGGGCCAGGCCTGGTCCCTCCATGGGCCAGGGACAGGCTGGCATGGCCCCACAGCCCCTGAGCTCTGGCAGCAGCAGGAGCCATCGTGGCCTGGCCCTGTGGGCAGAGCTGTCCAGGCCGGCCCTTGCAACCCGGGAAGCCCGGCCAGTGATGGAGAAAAAACACATTTGAAACCTTCCCTGGGAGACTGTGGGCCTGGGGTTATCCACTCAGGTCTCCCAAAATACAACACCCTTTGACAATGGACATGGCAAACCTGCAGCTGAGGGGGCCACAGAGAACGTGGGCATGCAGTGTCCCACTGGGAGGCACAGAGGGTTCCCTGTGTGCCCAGCACCTGGAACTCCACTCTCCCCTGGCACACGGTGCTGCTGAACCCTGAGCAGCCTGAACCCTGTTTCCTCAGGGACAGCTGAGAATGAGGGCTGGGAGCTCGTGTCCCCAAAGCAGCTGGAGGAGAGGCCACCGTAGTGTCCCAATGTTTCCACAGAGTTCCATAGCATCACAGTGGCCTCCTGGGCTCCACGAGGTCCCACACTGGCACACTGACCATGGCGCTCCCGAAGCGTCCCAGTGGCCTCTAGTTTCTACAAGCAAGTGGCTGGTTGGTTGCTTGGTTGGTTGGGTTGGTTGGATTGGTTGGGTTGGTTGGGTTGGTTGGGTTGGTTGGTTGGTTTGGTTGGGTTGGTTGTTTAGTTGGCTGGTTGGGGTGGTTGGTTAGTTGGGTTGGTTGGGTTGGTTAGTTGGGTTGGTTGGGTTGTTTGGTTGCAGTGGTTGGTTGGATTGGTGGGTTGGTTGGGTTGGTTGGTTGGTTGGGTTGGTAGGTTGGGTTGGTTGGTTGGTTGGCTGGTTAGTTGGGTTGGTTGGGTTGTTTGGTTGCAGTGGTTGGTTGGATTGGTGGGTTGGTTGGGTTGGTTGGTTGGTTGGTTGGCTGGGTTGGTTGGTTGGGTTGGTAGGGTTGGTTGGTTGGGCTGGCTGGTTGGTTGGTTGGGTTGGTTGGTTGTTTGGTTGGGTTGGTTGGGTTGGTTGGTTGGGTTGGTTGGGTTCATTGGTTGGGTTGGTTGGTTGGTTGGCTTGGATGGCTGGTTGAGTTGGCTGTTTGAGGTGGTTGGTTGCTTGGTTGGGGTGGTTGATTGGTTGGTTGGGTTGGTTGGTTGGTTGTGTTGGTTGAATTGGTTGGGTTGGTTGGTTGGGTTGGGTTGGTTAGTTGGGTTGGTTGAGTTGGTTGGGTTGGTTGGGTTGGCTGGCTGGTTGGTTGGTTGGGGTGGTTGATTGGGTTGGTTGGTTGATTGGGTTGGTTGGTTGGTTGGCTTGGATGGTTGGTTGGCTTGGATGGTTGGGTTGAGTTGGCTGTTTGAGGTGGTTGGTTGCTTGGTTGGGGTGGTTGATTGGTTGGTTGGGTTGGTTGGTTGGTTGGCTTGTTGGTTGAGTTGGTTGAGTTGGTTGGGTTGGTTGGTTGGTTGGGTTGGGTTGGTTGGTTGGTTGGTTGGGTTGGGTTGGTTGGTTGGGTTGGTTGGTTGGTTGGGTTGGGTTGGTTAGTTGGGTTGGTTGAGTTGGTTGGGTTGGTGGGGTTGGTTGGTTGTGTTGGTTGAGTTGGTTGGGTTGGTTGGGTTGGTTGGTTGGGTTGGTTGTGTTGGTTGGGTCGGTTGGTTGGGTTGGATGGTTGGTTCATTGGGTTGGCTGGTTGGTTGGCTGGCTAGTTGGTTGGGGTGGTTGGTTGTTTGGGTTGGTTGGGTTGTTTGGGTTGGTTGAGTTGGTTGAGTTGGTTGGATTGGTTCGTTGGGTTGGTTGGCTTGGTTGGCTTGGATGGTTGGTTGGTTGGGTTGGTTGGTTGGGGTGGTTGGTTGCTTGGTTGGGGTGGTTGGTTGGTTGGTTGAGTTGGTTGGGTTGGTTGGGTTGGTTGGGTTGGTTGGTTGGCTTGGATGGTTGGTTGAGTTGGCTGTTTGAGGTGGTTGGTTGCTTGGTTGGGGTGGTTGGTTGGTTGGGTTGGTTAGTTGGGTTGGTTGAGTTGGTTGGGTTGGTGGGGTTGGTTGGTTGTGTTGGTTGAGTTGGTTGGGTTGGTTGGGTTGGTTGGTTGGGTTGGTTGAGTTGATTGGGTTGGTTGGTTGGTTGGCTTGAATGGTTGGTTGAGTTGGCTGTTTGAGGTGGTTGGTTGCTTGGTTGGGGTGATTGGTTGGGTTGGTTGGGTTGGTTGAGTTGGTTGGATTGGATGGTTGGTTGGTTGGTTGGGTTGGTGGGTTGGTTGGGTTGGTTGGGTTGGTTGGTTGGGTTGGTTGGGTTGGTTGGTTGGGTGGGATTTTTTGGGCGGCCTGGCGAGGGGTTGTTTTTTTTGCAAGCTGTGCTAAGGGGTTGGAAGGTGCTGTGGGTGCCCCTGGTGCTGGCACAGCCCTGGCAGGGGCAGGGTGGCCCTGGCCAGGCTGAGGGGACCGGGAGAGGCTGCCCAAGGTCCCAGGGCTGGGGCAGGAGCTGCAGGGCTGCTGTGCAGGAGGAGTGGCCAAGCTGCCCTGGAGCCCAGCTGGCCACAGCCTCGGGGTGCTGTCAGCTGTTATAAGTACAAATTCTATTATTCTATTATTCTATTATTCTATTATTCTATTATTCTATTATTCTATTATTCTATTATTCCATTATTCTATTATTCTTTTATTTTATTTTTATCTTATTCTCTTATTCTCTTATTCTCTTATTCTATTATTCTATTATTCTATTATTCTATTTTATTCTTGTCTTTTCATAAATATTAAAATGAATGCTATAGATATAACTTTGGAAAACTTTGCTGTATGAATATAGTTTCTTTTAGTTCTACTATTAACAGAACTTAGAAACAGTAGTGGGATAAGTATCTTTCTTGGACTATAACATAGTGGTGTGAAAACCTTTTGTTCATGTAACTAACTCAGAGAATGGTGATGAGATAATCAGAAAATTCTTCACATTCTTGGGTTATCCTGTCTGGATGAAGATAGGAGTGACAAACACCAGAACTCCAGGGTAGGAATTTATTGATCAGGGAGTAGATAACAGGATGACGCCATAAAAAAGTTGATTTACAGCTTGGGGGGGGTGACTTTGAATAATTCAGAAAGGTCTATGAATGTGTAACATGATGATGCATTTAAGGAAGTGTTTCCTGAGTTAGGCTGTGCTCCTGGCTGAATGTCGAGCACCTGGCAGTTATAACCTTTTGCTTTATTGTTTGTCTCTTATTGTCTTTTATTAAACCTTTAGAAATCTACCAGGAAAGTGAACCTCGTTTTTCATGGCTGGCCTGGGGAGTGCTGCTGGGAACGGGCTCCAAGGGGAGCAGCCCAGCCTGGCCAGGCTTTTCAGGGCCTGGGGGGGCTCAGGGGCTGAGCTGGGCTGGGCTGGGCTGAGCTGGGCTGAGCTGGGCTGAGCTGGGCTGGGCTGAGCTGGGCTGGGCTGGGCTGGGCTGGGCTGGGCTGGGCTGAGCTGGGCTGGGCTGAGCTGGGCTGGGCTGAGCTGAGCTGAGCTGAGCTGAGCTGAGCTGGGCTGAGCTGAGCTGAGCTGGGCTGGCCTGGGCTGAGCTGGGCTGGGCTGAGCTGAGCTGGGCTGGGCTGGGCTGGGCTGGGCTGGGCTGGGCTGAGCTGAGCTGAGCTGAGCTGAGCTGAGCTGGGCTGAGCTGAGCTGAGCTGAGCTGGGCTGAGCTGAGCTGGGCTGGGCTCAGAGGGAAGAGGCTGAGGGAGACTGGATGAAGCATTTTCACAGATCCAGCAGGAAACTCTTACAGCACCGTGTGCTGTAGGTGTGTGACACACACTCTGGTGGATGGGGATTATTCAGAACAGAAAATTAAGAGTTGGTTTAAACTTTTTTTGTGGGCTTGTAAAAAGCTTTCGTTGCTGTGCAGCTCCCGGGCAGCCCCTGGTGCGTGGCCAGGCCGTGTCTCTGGGGCACAAACACCCGTGGAAGGAGCTGGGCTCTCAGGGCTCATGGAGCCTCCTCTCAAGGGTGTGAAAAACGAGGTTCACTTTCCTGGTAAAATTCAAAAAGTTTAATAAAAGACAGTAAGAGGCGAACAATAAAGCAAAAGGTTATAACTGCCAGGTGCTTGACATTCAGCCAGGAGCACAGCCTAACTCAGGAAACACTTCCTTAAATGCATCAACATGTTACACATTCATAGATCTTCGTGCATTATTCAAAATCATCCACCCCAATCTGTAAATCAACATTTGCTTGTGGCTCCATCTTGTTGATACTCCCTGATAAGATCAATAAATTCCTTCCCTGAGGTTCTGGTGTTTGATAATCCAAGAGTGTGAAGAATTTCCTGATTATCTTTTTTACCATTCTCTGAGTTAGTTACATGAACAAAAGCTTTTTTACATCACAATGTTATAGTCCAAGAAAAATATATACATTTATCACACTACTATTTCTAAGTTTTGTTAATAGCAGAACTAAAATAAACTATATTCATACAGCAAAGTTTTCCAACATTGTACAAATAGAATTCATTTTAGTATTTGTGAAAAGCCAGTGATATAATATGTGCTTATAACGAGGAGGATCCAGGGAGATCCACAGGCAGAGGCACCTCAGCTCCACAATGTCTCTCTGGGGCTTGTTCTGGAAAAATCAACCCTCTGGTAACTCAGAGTTCACTGTAAATATTGGAAAGAATTAACTATTGCAGGATCGTAAGGCCACTTGCTGGAAATAAATCCCCACAGACCAAAATCTATAGAGCAGGCATTTGTTTATTGCAGTGCTGCTGAAGAGGGGGATATCTCCACCTAACTCACCCACCCTTGTCATGTGTTGTAGTTTATTCATACAGTAATTATTGCTTAATATTGCTGTTATAAGTACTAACTGTTTGCAAATACTAAAATGAATGCTATTTGTACAATGTTGGAAAACTTTGCTGTATGAATATAGTTTCTTTTAGTTCTGCTATTAACAACACTTAGAAATAGTGGTGTGATAAATATACATATTTTTCTTGGACTATAACACAGTGATGTAAAAAGCTTTTGTTCGTGTAACTAACTCAGAGAATGGTGAAAAGGAAATTCTTCACATTCTTGGATTATCCTGTCTGGATGAAGATGGGGTGACGAACACCAGAACTCCAGGGAAGGAATTTATTGATCTCTGTTATCAGGGAGTGCACCAACAAGGAGCCACAAGGAAAAATAATTTTTTTTTTTTTTAAATGTTGATTTACAGGTTGGGGGGGGGTGATTTTGAATAATGCACGAAGATCTATGAATGTGTAACATGTTGATGCATTTAATGAAGTGTTTCCTGAGTTAGGCTGTGCTCCTGGCTGAATGTCAAGCACCTGGCAGTTATAACCTTTTGCTTTATTGTTTGTCTCTTATTGTCTTTTATTAAACTTTTTTTAAAATTTATCAGGAAAGTGAACCTCGTTTTTCACATTGCAATGCCATTATAACACCATCATATATGCATCAGAACTAATTTACATAATGCTATCTCGTGGTTATAAACAGTTCTTCTGTTTGGGTGGTCTTGGGGGTCTTCTTTGACAAAGGTTCAAGGCCTTCCTGAACATTTTTAACTTTGCCTTTGGACCATGCACAGTTATGGTGTTCCTTGGTCTTTCTGGATCTAACCAGTCTAAATTCTCCATTTGGTGGCTAATTGCCTTTACATTTGCCAATTTCTCATTAGTACACCCTGCTGCTTCTCAGTATAGCTGTACTTGTGTATTTTTGAGATTATTCACCTGGCCAGTTTCTGTTTATTTAAGCATTAAGGACTAATTAACCATATACCAGCTATTCCATTATATAGAAAGAAAATTTTCAGGTTATATTGGTATCTTACAACTTGAGCTATGTAAGCAGCTTGTAACTTTGACCCAAGTTATATAGGTATGACCTCCAATTAAGAAGATTCGTTTAAGATTTTCCCAAGTCTGTGTTGTGACTGTGATCTGTGGAAAGTGTCTTTGTGTGTTGGTGCAGGTCTGCCCATCACAGGTGATCGTTGCCACTGGGTGTCATAAAACCTCCCCTGATAAAACCAACTCCTCAGTGAAATAATGCCATTTCCAAAGAGCAAGAACTCTTCCTTTCTGACCTGCAGGTTTAGGGAGCTCAAATTTTCACAGAACTGTTTCTTTCTACTTGAACAATGAACAAAGCAGCATCGAGGGTTTGCCAGCTCTTTCTTAGTTCTCCCAAGTCTTTACTGAGAGCCTGGGAAAACGGCACCTGGCAGCTGACAACCTGTGGGATTGAGATTCTTGTCTGTGATAAAAGATCCTGGGAATTACGTGGCTCAATACCTTTGAGGCCCTGGAATTTTCATCCAGTCTTTGGCCTGGGGCTGGATTTTCCCTTTCTTTCTTGTCTTTTCATTCTAAAATTCCCCGTGAATCAGAAAATGCCATGACCTGAATGCAGTTCTGTCACTGGTGGGGGTTTTGGGGTCCCTTTGGGATCCCTGAGGCTGCTTCTGCAGCCCTCAGTGATGGAGCAAATTCCCGAGCCTTGCCCAGAGAGAATTGTGGCTCGTGGGGAGCTCTCAGACCAGCGAGGTAGAGACCAGCACATGCAGAGAGGCACAAATCCATGGTTTATTCTATTCAGGCATCCTATCTATCATATACCCATGGCTATTGTTTTACAGGGGTTTTTATCTCTTTCGAGGGTTTTACAATTTGCACCAATTACCAAGGGAATTCTACTTTCTAACCAGTCCCTGAGGGATTTTACATTCAAAGCTGGCCTAAGAAAATGAACCACTAATATTGAAGATAGATAATAGGGTCTTCCAAAGGAGGGAAGCTAAATTCCTTTTGTACTCGTCATTTCACAATCCATTTCTTATCTCTAAGCTCTGGTTTTCCAAGGAGCTTGTTCAGAGGATGCAGGGAGACTTTCTTCCGTGTTTTCTGCTCCCTGCACGCCGTTCCTGGAAGGGTGAGTGCAGCTCTGGTCCCGCAAAGCAGCGGCCAAGAGGCGGCTCAGGCTGGGCAGGGCCGTGCCCTGAGCTGGGGCTGCCGCAGGAGCATCGTCTGCTCGGGGCTCCGGGGAACATCAGGGCTCAGCTTTGCCCCCTGCCCACAGCTCCGGGGGCTCTGGGAGCCCGAGAGGAGCCCTGGAGCAGGCGGGGACAGCTCCGCTCCTCCCTGCAGGGTTCGTGCCCTGCCCGGAACCGGGACCCGGCCAGCAGGGACCAGCACCATCCTCGGGGCACGGAGAGCAAAGAGCTTCCCTCGCCTAAGCCCGGCCCAGCAGCTGGGCTGGAGCAGCTGGGCTGGGCCCTTTCGCTTCCTCTTCTTCCATTCCTGTTTGTTTGTTTGGCTTTCTCCTGTTCCCCTCCTGTTGTGTTTGTTTCCATTTCTCCTGTTCCCCTCCTGTTGTGTTTGTTTCCATTTCTCCTGTTCCCCTCCTGTTGTGTTTGTTTCACTTTTTCCTGTTCCCCTCCTGTTTATTGTGTTCCTCTTTTGATTTCTCCTGTTCCCCTCCTATTGTTTCTGGTTTTTCTCCTGTTCCCCTCCTGTTGTGTTTCTGGTTTTTCTCCTGTTCCCCTCCTATTGTGTTTATTTCCATTTCTCCTGTTCCCCTCCTGTTGTGTTTGTTTCCATTTCTCCTGTTCCCCTCCTCTTGTGTTTCTGGTTTTTCTCCTGTTCCCTTCCTGTTCCCCTCCTGTTGTGTTTATTTCACTTTTTCCTGTTCCCCTCCTGTTTATTGTGTTCCTCTTTTGATTTCTCCTGTTCCCCTCCTGTTGTGTTTCTATTTTTTCTCCTGTTCCCCTCCTGTTGTTTCTGTTTTTTCTCATGTTTCCCTCCTATTGTGTTTGTTTCCATTTCTCCTGTTCCCCTCCTGTTGTTTCTGTTTTTTCTCCTGTTCCCTTCCTGTTGTTTCTGTTTTTTCTCCTGTTCCCCTCCTGTTGTTTCTGTTTTTTCTCCTGTTCCCCTCCTGTTGTTTCTGTTTTTTCTCCTGTTCCTCTCCTGTTGTTTCTGTTTTTTCTCCTGTTCCTCTCCTGTTGTTTCTGTTTTTTCTCCTGTTCCCCTCCTGTTGTTTCTGTTTTTTCTCCTGTTCCCCTCCTGTTGTTTCTGTTTTTTCTCCTGTTCCTCTCCTGTTGTTTCTGTTTTTTCTCCTGTTCCTCTCCTGTTGTTTCTGTTTTTTCTCCTGTTCTCCCCATGCTGAGTTCCTGCCCTTGAAGCTCCTGCAGCCCCCGGGGCTCAGAGCAGAAATTTGCTGTTGCTGGCAACGTTACATTAAATACAGTGTAGTAAAATTTAACACAGCTGAATGAAATTTAAATTTAGATTCGTACAACTCACGTTTTATACCATTAAGTACCATTTACTACAACTGGCATTTAAACAAATACAGCTTAAAAGTTTACAACATTAAATACAATTTAAATTGAAATTCATATGTAACTTAAAATTAATTCAAGTAAATCTAATTTAGTGCAATGTAAGCCTTACTTCACATTACTGAAAGTTAATGCAAGTAAAAACCATTTAACATCATTTAAATTTAAAGTGATACAAATTAGCTTTATCCAATTAAATAAAATTTAATAGAATTTAAATTCATACAACCTAAAGTTAATGCAAGCAAATACTATTCAATACCGTTTAAAGTAATACAACTTAAATTTATACAACTAAGTACGGTTTAATACAATATAAGTTTTAATTCATACAGCTTAAAATTACTACAAGTAAATTCAAATGAATGCAATCTGAATTTAAATTCACACAACTTAATGCAAGTAAATACTACTTAAGACCACTTAAATAAGCTAATTCAAGTTAAATTTATACAGCTAAATACAATTGACTACAATTTAAATTTATACAACTTCAAGTTAATAAAATGTAAAATTAGATTAACATCTATCAAATTGATACCAATAGCTACAAAATCAACTTTTTGCAAAAACGATGCATCTTTTTTTTAGCCCTGTGGCCAAGCTTCGTGGGTTGGGAATGAACATGTTTGTGTTTTCTAGTCTCAAATATTTCTGCCCATCTGGAGTCCAGTCGATGTTTTCCATTCCAGGTATTTGCATGCGTGGGATCCTTAAGTAAAACTCTTCTCCTTCCCTCAGGTACTCTTCAATTAGTGCCACCTGCAATTAGAAAGAACTGCTGTCACAAGCAAGTCCATTCACCTCCATAAAAACTTTAAAAGTTGCTGCAATTAATTTATTTCAAAACTAATAGTCATTAGAAACAAAAATAGACGACGGCTCCTCTTGGACAACTGGTTGCACAGTGGTACCTGACTTTGTCATTATTTTTGTTTTCTGCATTTCTGTTTGGGTTCAGTTCCTTCATTGCTGTGGAGCAGACTCCACACAGAGATCTGCTCAGGATGCAGACCCTGCATGGTGGGAGGATCTAAAGAATCAATCTGCCCATTGCATTTGAAGCTGAAATAATTAAAATAAAATAAAAAATCCCGTTCTGTCATGCTGACGGGCATCCAGTGCAGTGTGGCTTCTTCAGGCACAGCACAGAGGAATGGATTGGGAATTAATCCAAGCTCGTGTTCTGATCCCTGAAGGGCTCCTCAGCCTGGCCTCGCTCTGGCCCTGGTTTGGGTCACTGGGGGTGTCTCTGTGTGTTTGTGGGAGAGGCAAACAGCAAAGTTTATGCACGGCTCCATCTGCTGCCCTGGGGAACCGAGGGCACAAGGAATGCTGAATTTGTCTTTACAAATGAGCTGTGGATCTGCTGGTAGATAAATCCAGCACTGAGAGGTAAAAGAAACAATGGGATGGATTCCACTGATTGATGAATGGAAAGAGAGATTTGCCTTTACAAACAAACTGTAGGGCTGCTGATAAATGAAATTGGATATGGAAAGATGAAAGAAGCAACGGGGGGAAAACTATGAATTCTGTAAGAATTAAAAATTAAAAGGGAGGGTTATACATTAGAGGGGAATTTCAGGTATCAGGGGTTTGGGAAGTCTGTGCCTCTCAAGTACCTCAGCCAGTGGGGAAAGAGAGAGGGAAATGTGGAAACACGCAGAGGATGAGGGAGAGGATTCCTGGCGCCAGCCTCCTTTTGAAGAAGTTGAAATAAAAGCCTAGGACATCATGGACTGGCCAAAAGCGTGTGGGGAGTCTGGGGAAGACGGAGCCCAAAGTGCAGGGGTCCAGTGCAGGGCTTGGCCCTGTTAACCTGAGCCCGCAGGACTCTTCAGCCAGAGACCAAACTAAAATGTCTGCACCACTCTCCTCTGCACTTAAACATGCCTTTTCTGCTCTGGGGGCAGTGCAGGTGTCTGGGTGAGCACAAAGGGCAGAAAGAGGAAGGAAAACGGGTCCCAAGTGATGGGTGGGGTGTGGAGTGAGGGCAAAGGGGAATGGAACAGCAGCAGGATTTTCAGCAGCTCTTCAGGACCCTCCAGCAGAGTCTGTGCTGCTGGGGATGCCACCAGCAATGAGAGGAATGATGCTCCGAGCTGGACCCGTGGTCTGGCATGGTCTGCCTCGTGCTTTTTGTATTTACAGAGACCAGCCGTGATGGTGTTAGCACGGCAGGGATGCAGCCAGAGCCCGGCTGGCTCCCGGCTGAGTCACAGACACCCTGAGCAGGCACAGAGGCCAAGGCACCAGGTTTCACCGGGTTCCTCCTCACTTTTCTGCCTGTGGAACTGAGCAGCCTCAGGGACCTTTCGTGCCCGAGCAGCAGGCTGCCCTCCTGCCCTTGCCTGTTACCTTGTGTATTTTCGTCCACACTCGCTCTCCAGCTCTTCCTGCCAGGATGTCCACGGCATCTGCCATCAGTGACTGCAGCTGTGGCACCGAGATACAATCCATCAGTGCGGAATGCACAGGGAAATCTTTTCTCTGAATACACAAATTAAATCCTAATTCAAATCCTCGGCACTCTGATGGTTTTGTGACTCATCTTTCACGCAGTGAGCACGGCCAACTCATCATTGTTTCAGCCCTTGCACTACATTCTTGTGGATCTAAAATACTGTAGGATTCCCCCCCCACACCCTTCCAGGGTAGTCCTGGTATTGCCTCACCCTGCACCCTTCCCAGCTCCTGGAAAATGGTTCAGATACTCTTAACTCAGAGACAGAGGGACAAGAGCTGGATCCTGCCCTTAGCATCAGTGTTCAGGAACAAACTGGGGACAACGGGTACTCGAGACCTGTGCCATTGCTGCAGTCTAAAAAATTCTCTTCCATAATGCTGGGTTAAATTAAAGGGAATCCAAACAAAAGTTTTTGGAGTCTCTTCACAAGCATTCTATGCATGACAAGGAACTGAGCTCTCCTAGCACTGTGTCCGTGGGTCTCAGCATCCCTGGGTGTGCTCAAGGCACAAGGCTGACCCAGAGCCATCCCTCCAGGGGAGGAGGAGAGACACCCCCCGTGCACTGATGCACAGCAAGAGGGAGATGTTTCCCCCTCCTCTGTTTCCCCCAACCCCCTTGGATACCCCCACTGTTGGCTGCAGCAATCACCCCCTGCTGGCCCTCGCTGCAGCTGGGCTGGGTCAGCCAAGGCCCAGCCCGTGTTTCTCAGCAGCCTCACAGCTTCTTCAGCGGCCTGGGGCACCTGTGCCCGTCTGACACATCACCACGAGCGGGCAGGCAGGTCTGGTGTGAGGCACTGCATGGACGGGATGCTGGTGGATGGACCCAGCACAGAAAATCAGTTTTCCCTTTCCCTTTCCCCCCCTCTCCTTCTCAGCTGTACCCCGAGCCAGGCAGGTTTGCTGCAGGTGCCTTCTCAGGGCAGCCAAATCATTGCAATCATTTCCCCAGACTGATTTGGGGAGACCTCGGGGGCAGAGAAGAGATTTTCAATAGATACTGACAGGTGACTCCTGGTGGTTCTATCAGTCACCCGTGCAGGTGATCAGCTCCTCCTCTGCACTGAAGGGGGACTGGAGAACCCTTTCAGGTCCCCACATTGGACAAAGGACTTCCAGAGCACAGGGTGGAAGTACAGAACTCTGCCCTGGCCCTTCCTGCTCTGTCTCTCAGCCTGCAGAGGCCAAAACAAGTGTTGGAAACCAAAACCTACCAGCTTGTCATCCTCCCGAGAGACTCTCTGCAGGTAGGGAACAGTGGCCAGCTCAGCCATCACCTGGGCCATCACCTGGGCCTGTTGCTCCCCTGTCTGCAGGTGGCTGAGCAGGCTGGCGTGGTGGAACTGCTCAATGGCCCAAGCACAGGGGCCACGCTCGTCCTGTTTGCCCAGGAGAAGAGAGGAGGTGAGAGGGGAGGCACAGGGAACACCCTGAGCCTTGGTGTCCTGTGCCTCAATCAAGGCTTCTCATCTGTGCTGCTCTCAGCAGTGTGGCCATTCCAGGCTGCTGGGACTGGCTCCTGAGAGGCCACCCAAAGATTTTTCCTGCCACAGCCTCTGTAGCAGTGCTAGGAAAATAAAGATGTCGTCGTGATAGATGGGAAGGGGAGACAGCAGAGCACAAATTCAGTTTTCTCCTTTGGAAAGGGCTTTTCCACCACCCCCTCTGTTGAACATCACCTGACTTTCCTGGGTGGCTTTTCCAGCCTCAGGGCAGTGGCTGAGGACAGAGTGCAGCTCTCAGCTCATGTCTGGGGGCACACAGGCCAAGCCACGGTGTCCAAGACAGGCCCTGGAGGAACTGAAGCCTGCAGAGGTGGCCTCCAGGCAGCCAGGGACTCGGCAGGCTTGAAACCTGTGCCAGCTTTGCCTTCCCATCTCAGCCAGAGCCACGTGCCTAGAAATGATGTGGTGAACTCCAGGCTGCAAAACCAAGGGGGCAGAACTGACTTCTCTTAAGTGTTGCCATGGTTTAATGAGCTTGGGTTCAGCACTGAGCTGGTTTGGTCAAAGCAGAGCAGAACAAGAAGCTGGATTGCACGTTTGCATCCACAAAGGAGGAAAGGGGCAGCAGAAAATAATGTTTATCCTGTTAAACCCCAAATATATTATTTCTTCCTCTCCAACTAAGTTGTAGCTGAAGTTTGGCCATTTTAATTCAGCTTATGTGTGATGGAAGTAAGATGGGATCACGTTTGCAGCTTGAAACACTTGTGGAATATTTTAAAGGAAAGCAAAGTGTCCCAGCCTCAGTGAGTGAAGAGATGACAGCCCCCAGCAGCAGAGCAGCTCTGGCTCTGTGCCCATCGCTGTGCCCAGGTGGATCTGGCACTGCCAGCTGCTCCTCGGGTCACAGGCTCAGCCTTGCTGGGGCCACTGAGCACTCTGAAAACTGAAGGCAAAGGGGAGACGCCTCCCCTGGCCACGGCCATGGACCTGGCTGCTGTTTGCTCCAACCCAGGCACTCTCCTTTCCCTCCTGGGCCTTTCCTGCTCTCCACGGCAGCTCCCACGCCCATCCCTGGGGCTGGTGAGGAACCTGCAGGCTCCTGGCTCAGCCCAGCTCCCGTCCTCGCTGCCGTGGGGGCGGCACCAGGGGGGACCCCCTTGCCCCAGCCAGGGGGCTGCTGTGCCACCCTCCTCGGGGAAAAAAGTCCTTTGGCTGCTGCCTTCTGCGTGCTGGGGTTTCACCCGGGTTTTCTGGCAATGCACTTGTGTTTCAGCAAGAATATTTCAATGTCAGAGGGGAGGTGTAAAGCTGGTAGAAAATCCTGTGTGAATTCCTGCAGTGGGGCAATCCCAAGCCAGCACTCTGCTCTCATCTCTGGCAGGATGAGTTTCTTTCCCTTGTGCCTGGAAACCAGAGCTCTCTGCTTATCTCTGCTTGAACTGTGTGAGCCTGCTCCTCCAAATTCATTTGCACAAGAGGGGAATGCAAAACCTGCCTGATTTCAAAGTTTTTTTCTCTCCCTGTTACTCTTTTGAGACTGCAGTAGTTGCAATAGAGGAATCTCACCTCCAAAAGCAAAGAGAGAATTGAGGGGGGAGGGATCAAAAATATTTTTAAATTGCCGTTTTCCTGGGGCTTTCAGAAAGATCAGGACTTTATCGTGTTTCCAGCATCCAACCCACACCCTGTCTGAAGTTGCAGGGAGGGAATGCCCCCAGCAGGAACAGATCCTCCCCTTTCCCAAAGCTGCCACTTGCATTACCCTGCACGCCAGGAACTGGGGCTTTTGGTCATCCAAAGCCCAGAGCAAAGCAAAAATTCAGGGAAGCACTGCAAAGGAGCAGCTGTGTTCCCTCGGGGTGTCTGCCCTGCATCCCCTCCCCTCAGTGTGGATGTTTTGGCCGAGCCCTGCCCACCTTTCCCTCTGCTCAGCCCATGAATTCCAGCACCCACTGCTGCCCCAGCAGCTGCCCTCCAGAAGGAAAAGCCTGAGCTACCCCAGACCTCCAGCTCACGTTTCTTTTTAAAGGAGAATAATTTAAGAATTGCATGGAAACAGTCTTGTCAATGTGCAAATTTGATCGTTGACCTTTGTGCTAATTGTGACATTTTTGTGTCTGGTGCTAAAAGCTGTGTCCATGATGGCAGAAAGGATGGAGCAGAGGGAACCACCACCACCTGCGACAGGTGGGAAGGTTCCTTCACATCTTCACCACACAGGGATCCAGATCTCAAGCACTAGAAATGCTTTGAGTAGCAGTGATGAACTGCTGGTGGAGCTCTGGTGGGAGGTGCAGTGGACCATGGGTTTGAAATGGAGTGAGTAGCTGTGTTGGGGTTATGTGAAGTAGGGATATAACACCTTAGGCCATAAAGATTGCAGGAAATTGCATGCAGAGGGACTTTCAAGAAACTGTGGTCACTGTTAAGTCATTAGGGCCCCTTTTTAAGAGTTTAAACCCACTGGAGCTCTGTCCCTAATGCAATTCACTGAGCATTTCTGGGCACTGGAGGAGCCTGTGCAGCAGGAATTACCCCCAAAATCACACCCCCCCTACCACAACAGGCACAGGGTACTCACCTTGATCTTGGTGCTTCCCATGAAAGCCATGGCTGCCATGATCCTTTTCCCAGTGCTCTGCCAAAATGTTTCTGCTTCTTCCTCCATGCTGGGACTGAAAGTTATTTTCTGGCCTAGGAAGGGAAATCACAGAAGCACAGAGGCTGTGTTTACTCATCTCCATTCTCTTCAGGGGATCTGGCAGGATGCTGGGTGAGCTGCAGGAGGAGTGAAGGGGATGGGAAGAGCTGCTGGCACTGATGGAAATGGGTCCCAAGACACCCCTCACCCCCTCCTTCAGCAGGGATTGTGGGGGTCGCCCCTGAGCCAGGCCACTTCTTAAGCAAGTTGGCACACCTGGAAAGACTGGCAGCTTTTGAGTTACAAACTTCTCCAAGGTTTTTCCAATCTCTTTGTTTCTGAAGCCCAGAGTCAGTAAGTACTGCTGGCCAGGATGAGATTCAGCCTTCTCTGGCAACAGGTGAATTCCATGAGGATCTGCAGAGGGAAAGGAAAATAATTTCCACTGTCGTGTTTCTTTTCAGCTGTAAGACAAGTTACCTTTTGGGAGAAAAATAAGGAAGTCTAAGAAGGAGTGAAATGGTCTCCAGAAACTTTGCCAAAACACAGATGACAAAACCAACACATGCAGCTCTCACTGGGCTCTGAGTCTCAGGGCTCTGCAGCCTTTTGCATCAACAGCTTCAATTTTGCTGATGCCTGAGGTAAAGCATGCTCCACAGCAGGGTGGAAGTGTCTGAATGCCAAGCAGCTCAAACTCTCCAGCTCTCTCCAACTCCTGCGAATTCAGCTGCACAAACACAGTCCACAGAGCTTTAGGGCAGCTGAAACCTGCTGGTACCTGTGAATATGTGCTGCACGTAATCAGGGTGCTTCTCAGCAAAGGTTTTGTTGGCCTCCTTTATTTTGTCAGCCTTGTCCTCTTTCTCAAAAGGTGTGTACAGGACAGAAAAAGAGATTTCTCCACTGAGGGCTTCCTGAATCATAGCCTAAAAAAAGGGCAAAGAAATGATACATTTCATGTTGGGTAGAGGTTAGCTAAAAAAAAACCCAAACCAAACAACCAGGCAGTTTGGATGGAGATTCCATGAGCCTCCATCTTCAAGGAGGGGACAGGGACAAGGGGAGCTCAAATGGAGAGAAGAAATGACTCCATGCTCTCTGAAAGTCACATCAGGAGGACTTTGGAAAAAAATGCCTTCAGCAGCCATATCCAGAACTGCTGTGTCAGGGGAGGTTTAGGTTGGGTATTTAGGAACAGGCTCTTCCCCCAGAGGGTGCTTGGGCACTGGAATGGCTCCCTGGGGAAGTGGTCACAGCTCCAAGCCTGACAGAGCTCCAGGAGCACTTGGCTGTGACTCCTGTGCAGGGCCAGGGCTTGCTCTGGACCCTCCCTGGGCGTCCCTCCCAGGCTGGCCCATCCTGGGGCTCGTCCCCAGCTCTCACCTGCCAGTAGAGCTGCAGGAGGTCACTGGTGTCCAGCACGGCGCCCTCGGCCAGCACGTACAGACACTGGGCCACCATGGCACTCCTGGGGACAAAGCAGACACAGGAGAGCAGGCAGAGAAGGGGCTCCTGGCCAGGCTGAAGGCAGGCCCTGGTCAAAGAGGGCCAGGGGAGCTTTAGACCAAAGGTGGCTGTCTTGGGCTGCAATACAGGGTGTGACCAAAAGCTTGGATTCTGTCACCACCTGTTCAAATCAGGTGGAGCAGTGATCTTTATCCCTGAGGGAGATATTCTCTGCTGATGGGCCATCTGATAAAAACAGCTGGGGCAGCCATCCTTGTCCTATCCACAGCCCAGCCTTCCTCCAGGAGGATATTGTCTGTTAATGGGCCATTGGGGCCCACTGAATGGCTGATAAAATTCCATCATCCCAATGGGGCCACTGCATGGCTGATAAAATTCCATCATCCCAATGGGTCCCACTGCATGACTGACAAAATTCCATCATCCCACTGAGTCCCACTGAATGGCTGACAAAATTCCATCATCCCACTGAGTCCCACTGAATGGCTGAGAAAATTCCATCATCCCAATGGGTCCCACTGCATGACTGATAAAATTCCATCATCCCCCTGAGTCCCACTGAATGGCTGATAAAATTCCATCATCCCATTGGGGCCCACTGAATGGCTGACAAAATTCCATCATCCCACTGAGTCCCACTGCATGACTGATAAAATTCCATCACCCCACTGGGTCCCACTGCATGACTGATAAAATTCCATCATCCCACTGGGAGATGCTCCAGCCAGGAGGAGGAGCCAAGCCTTTCCTACCTAGATAAAAGCTGAGATTTGGAACACCAAGGCAGCCTTTTTCCACTGGATCCCAGAGGAAAATCTGACCTTTCCACATCATCCCTGGAGCTTTGGAGGAAAACTGCACCTTCTACAGGAGCCCTGCTCCAGCAGAACCACATCTGTCACTGCAGGAGGATGCAGCCACCATGGAATGGGACTGCACCAACCCTGACTGACTGACAGGGTCAGTATTTCTATTTTAATGTTCCTAGTAAAGAACTGTTATTCCCATTCCCATATGTTTGCCCGAGAGCCCCTTAATTTCAACATTATAATAATTTGGAGGGAGGGGGTTTACAGTCTCCATTTCAAAAAGAGGCTCCTGCCTTTCTTAGCAGACACCTGCCTTTCAAACCAAGGCAGCTCCACAGAACCCCCAGTGTGTGCCCAGCTCTCAGACAAACATCAGCAAACGCCTTCAGCTCCCTGAACTCCCTGCCAGCAAACAGCCCCCGATGTCATTTCTGTCCCACACACAAAGCCAGAGCAGAGCTGCCACGGATTTGGGCAAAGCCTGGCTCCTGGAGGATGTGAGAGCTGAGGCTGCAGGGGAGCAGGAGTTACCTGGCAGCCTCCGAGTATCTGTGCAGGCAGCGGAAGCAGGCGGCCTGGCGCACGTGGTTGCAGAAGTGAGAGGGGTTCTCAATGATGCTCCTCGGGGAGACAAGAGGGATGGGCAAGGTTAGACTGGGGCTTCTCACACCCTTAGAGCTCCTAAGGGTCAAGTGATGACTGAGGCAGACACCTCTGCTCTGCAGCTCAGGGCTACAGCTCAAATGTCAGGTGAACTCTCCTTCTCCTTCTCCTTCTCCTTCTCCTTCTCCTTCTCCTTCTCCTTCTCCTTCTCCTTCTCCTTCTCCTTCTCCTTCTCCTTCTCCTTCTCCTTCTCCTTCTCCTTCCCCTTCCCCTTCCCCTTCTCCTTCTCCCTCTCCCTCTCCCTCTCCTTCTCCTCCTTCTCCTTCTCCTTCTCCTTCCCCTTCTCCCTCTCCTCCTTCTCCTTCTCCTTCTCCTTCTCCTTCTCCTTCTCCTTCTCCTTCTCCTTCTCCCTCTCCCTCTCCTCCTTCTCCTTCTCCTCCTTCTCCTTCTCCCTCTCCTTCTCCTTCTCCTTCTCCTTCTCCTTCTCCTTCTCCTTCTCCTTCTCCTTCTCCTTCTCCTTCTCCTTCTCCTTCTCCTTCTCCTTCTCCTTCTCCTTCTCCTTCTCCTTCTCCTTCTCCTTCTCCTTCTCCTTCTCCTCCTCCTCCTCCTTCTCCTCCTTCTCCTTCTCCCTCTCCTTCTCCCTCTCCCTCAGGCTGTGACTGATGAAGAAAATATTCCTAAAAATACGACTTAAAGGTTCATTTCACTGTGGTTCTATCCTAAATGCAGTTCCATTCGGGGTTTGTGTATTGCTCTAGAAAAGAACGTTCCAGGGGTAATATTCTCTCTTGCCTTTGGCATGTGGGTACCATAAGCAGAACTGCCACAGCACAAGCTCTTGTTAACCCCCAGCTCCCCAAACAGGAGCAGCAGGTGTCTGGCCCACGTCCCTGGAAGCATCTGGAATGTATCACAAGGTGAACCCGAGATATTTTGAAACATTTCCAAGGCACAGGTGCAAGGTGGGCGAACCTTGGCCTGTGTGCCAGAGCCTTCAACAGATGCCATGAGTGCAGTCTAAACACCAGTGTCACGTCCAAGGTGGGTTTGTTTCCTTGATTGCCCTTTTCTCACTGTTAGACTGGTTCTTCCTGCACAGCCTTTATTCCAGTCTTTGTTTCCTTTTGGATTTCAGCCTTAGCTGTGAATCCAATCCCTATTTCCTCTCACCTGTGTGAATGATGCAGAGCAAGGCCAGGCTGCCCCAGTTTTAAGTAGCAGATGACGAGTTTTGACTCGATCCAACTGGCAAGCCTGGAAATATCATCTGGAGAGGACTTCAAGGGATCCTCCGTGGCAAAGCCTTCACTGCAAAGCTGAACATGAAACAAAACCATCATTTCCAAATATTAGAATACACCATTTGCTGGGTGGAAATGCATTTTGTGACTGATCAGTGGAGAAAACAGAAGTCTAATAGACTCTGGCTTTAACTAAAGTCAGAATTACAAAAGCCAGGACAGAAGGGTCCTTCAGGGATGCTGTGGGGTTTTTGTTTCTGAGGAGAGCTGGATTTAGAGACTGCTGAGGAGCACCAGCCCCACAGTTCTGGAATGTCTTAATCCCTCTGTCTGCAATCCCAGGGATTAATTCCTGCATCCATTCTCCTGGTATGGCCATTCACCAGCCTTTCCTCTTGGGAGGAGACAATTCCTCCTTTCCTCTGAAGTGACCCGTGCTGCTGTCCCTACTACAGCTCATTTCAGAATACAGGGTGCAAAAAAGCACTTAAAAAGGATGACACTTCATCATTTTACTCACTGCCTGCTATAATATTTATTGCTTTAAAAATTACTCCAGTATTGTAGAAAAAAAATAGGAATAGGATATTTGCTTGTGAACTGGAGAGCCCTAATATTTGACAAACGCTTTTGAATGAAGTTTGGCAGAACAGTGATTTTTAAAAAGTGCAGTTGGTTCCTTTCTCGGGGTTTCAAGTGCTTGGCTGAAGGGACTGGAGTCAGAGTGGAGAGAAAACATTAGCTGGGGCAGAGTGAAAACTGCCCAGTTATTGAGAGGGCATTTTCTGATCGAGCTGAGATTGGAAAGGAGCATTTTTTTCATTCTGTGGGACTTCAATTTCCTCCCACATTAATACAGTTAGGAACTTGGAGAAAAGCACGAAATTACCTGACATTCTTTGGCTCAGTCCAACACCTCCCCCCTTCTGTGCTTTGTTTCTAACTCCCAATTCTCAGATTTCAGGTGAAATCGCACCTCAGGATTTCTCCCCAACCCTCCAGGTTGGTGTCCCCGGTTTCCCTCGCTATTCCTGCCACAGGGATGGTGGGGACAGCCCTGTTTACCTGGGCAGGTGTCCCAGTGCGGGCTCGCAGCCCTCTGACCCCTGTCTCGGGGTGACTGTGTGCTGCCTGTATCCCCAAATCGTCTGTTCTGCTGGTGTTGAATATTAAATTCTGCAACTTTAAGACTGGTTCCAGGAGTGAAGGGGGGGAAAGAAGAAGTGCAGAGTTTGTTATCAGAGACTGCACTGGCTCCCCCACATTCCTGCTCACAGACTGTGTTGTCTGCAGTGGACAGAGAGAGAGAGAGCTCTCCTTTGCTCTTGGTTAGTTTTTGGCTAGCTGAGGCACAGAAACTCCCTGGATTGTTTTTTTTTTCCCTTTTTCTGTTTTCCTGGAGCTGTTTGAACCTGCTCTGGACTGAAAACCCAGAGGAGCACTGGGAGCTCACACCTGTGGCCCACCAGGCCTGGCCTGGGCATTCCCCAGCACAGGAGGGACTGAGAACAGACTGAGTGAGCTGGGCAGCCACGGAAAGAACTCTTCTAAACCTGCCACATCCTCGGAACGGCGAGAGGTTTTGCTGTTTGATATTGTTCATTGTTGTGCTGGGAGCTGTTTTGTGTTGAATAAACACCTTTTCTTTTTTTCCACTTCTCTCCAATTTTTTTTCCCCCCGAGCCGACTGGGGGAGAGACTGCTTGAAACCATTTTTTTTTTCCCTAGAGGGACTTCATCCAGAGGTTCCCTCCCAAATTCATCCTAAACCAGGACAAACCCCGTACCTCCAGAGCCGTGCAGAATTTGGCGGCGGCCGCAGCGAAGTCTCGCTGGCGGCACCGAGCGCTCCCTTCCCGCAGCGCCGCCCGGAGCGCAGCGGCAGCGCCGAGCCCGCGGCTGTCCCCGGGGGCTGGGGCTGGCCCTGCTGCTGGCCCTGCTGCTGGCCCTGCTGCTGGCCCTGCTGCTGGCCCTGCTGCTGGCCCCGGCTCGCCAGACTCGAACTCAGCGGCCGCCTCGTCAGCGCGGATGAGCTGCTCCTCGATTTGGCCGAGCCTGGGGAGGGGAATGCGGAGCGCAGCGCTCGGCAGCGGCCCCGCTCCGCTCCCGGCTCCTGCCCCCGGCACATCGCCGCGGCTTCTCGCTTTCTTACGGCCGCTCCGGGGCCGTGCTTTGCCTTCTTTCGCCTCCTGCCGCTCCTGCGAGAGAGGGAGCGGGAGCTGAGGGGGGAACCGTGGGGTTTGGAGGCGTTTCAGAGTCCCGGAATGGTTTGGGTTTGTCTTTACAGCTGGTAGATCAAACCAGCGCTGGGAGAGAAAAGAAACAATGGGAAAGATTCCGCCGATTGATGAATATCAAAATATAGGCAAATATATTATATTTGCCTTTGCCAGCAAACTGTAGGTTTGCTGATAAATGAAACTGGATATTGAAAGATGAAAGAAGCAACGGGGGGAAAACTGTGAATTCTGTAAGAATTAAAAATTAAAGGGGAAGGTTGTACATTAGAGGGGAATTTCAGGTATCAGGGGTTTGGGAAGTCTGAGCCTCTCAAGTACCTCAGCCAGTGGGGAAAGAGAGAGGGAAATGCGGATGGGAAATTGGGATAAAAAGGAGGCTGCGTCCTCCCAAATTGGAGAGATCCCAGGGGAATGTCCCACGGCCTCTCCCTTTATTCAAATAAAGCAAAAATGACTCCTCTGTCTCCTTTTTGGACATAAACCTCTGGCGTTTGTGGATTAATTTTCCTGGCAGCTGGAAGGGATGTCAAGGATCGTCTCATTCCAGCTCTCTGCCATGGCAGGGACTCCTCCCACTGTCCCAATGTCCAGCCTGGCTTCCCCGGGCACCCTGTGCCAGCCAGGAGCTCCTTCCTAATGCCCACTCTAAACCTCTTTCAGCTTCAAGCCATTCCCCCTTGTGCTTGTCACAGCTTGCCTTTGTCCCAGGAGAGCTTTGTTTTGTTTCCAGAAGTGATTTCTGAAAATGCTTTAGCAGGGATTTGAGCACCAAACAAGATGACGTGAAGGGACAAGATGTTAAAATTAGTTGCCTTCCATTCTTTTGACTTTACTGGATGCATTGGGATAAAGAGATTTGGAACATATTATTAAATTAAATTGAATTAAGAAAAGGAAACATAATTAAATAAAGTGCAAGTTCTGGGGGGGGGGGGGGAAAGTCTTTAAAAAAATGTCTTTAAAATGTATTTATATATAAATATTTATTTATATAAATGTCTAAAAAAATACTCCAGAGTGGAGATCTAATGTTGCTTCTCTGCTTTATGCTGCTAAGAGGAGGGTGGGTACCCTGTCCTGTCCCAAAGTACCCTCGGAGCTGCCTCCTCTGATCCTGACAAGAATGGGTGTTCATTCATGGAGAACCAGTTTCCAAATCTGCTTAAACACATGAAATCTATTTCTACTCTGGGCACATTGCTTGTGCTTAGGACGTGTTGCTGTGATACAAAGAAATTAAATAGCAGCATCAGAGATCCTGTTCTGTCTGCTCATGTTCACTGTCAAAGCTGTTGTTAAACTGATGGAGCAGAGGAGAGAAGTGTCTTTGGGGGTAAAATGGGGAACCAGAAACCAGGCACAGAGAAATGAACCCCACTCAGAACAGACAGGGAAGCCACGGCCAAGAACTTGCAGGGTTCCTGCAGTTCCCTTCCCTGAGTCCCATTTCAGAATTTCAGCCCAGCTGCACTCACCTCAGGGGCTGCCGAGGGAGGTTCCTGCAGAGGAAACATCTGAGAAGGGAGCTGCTGCCTCCGACCAAGCTCCTGGGCCGCCTGCAGGAGCACGGGGCTGAGCACCCTCAGGATTGCACGGCTGTCCCTCGGGATCTGGGTCCTAAATGTTCGCCCAGCTCAGGAATTCCAGCTCAGCTCCTTCTCCCCTCCTTGGGAGTCCTTTCAACCCCGGAGTTTGAAAACAGAACGAGCAACCTGCAGGGAAGTGTCTTACTTGAGAAGAACGCTAGAAGGGAATTTGTTCAGAGCCCCATCCAGCCTGGCCTCCAACACTTCCAGGGCAACCTCTGTTTGCTGTGGGCAACCTCTGTTTGCTGTGGGCAACCTCTGTTTGCTGTGGGCAACCTGTGCCGGCTCCTCCTCACCATTTCTCCTCAGGGAGGAATTTCTTCCCAATATCCAACCGAACCCTGCCCTGTGTCAGGTGGAAGCCATTGCCCGTGTGCTGTCCCTGCAGGTTCTTGTCCCAGGTCCCTCCCCAGCTCTCCCTGAGTCCCTTCAGGGGCTGGGGGAGCTCTGAGGTCCCTCCCGAGCCTTCTTCAGGCAGAGTGGTCCCGGCTCTCACAGCCTCTCCCATAGCAGGGGTTGCTCCAGCCCCCTGAGCACCCTCTGATCCTTCCTGTGGGCTCCTCATCGGGGAGGGGACAGGGAGGGGACAGGGAGGGGACAGGGAGGGACCCATTGTGGTCTCTGGGCTGCAAACTGGGGCGCTGGGAGTGCAGTGAGAAGCGGCTCCCTGCTCATTGATGGGAGGAGATGTGGAGCCAGGAGCCCCTGCTCCCTGCCGGGCCGGTCCAGAGCAGCCCCCGGCAATGCCCCGCTCTTCCCGAAGGGATCCACTCCCCACGGGACAGCCCAGACCCCCCAGGCCCCCTCTGGGCCCGGCTCAGGGGGCGCTGCCCCTTCCCCACTCACCTGCCAGGGCTCCAGCAGCCGTTCTGGCCGTTGTTCCAGTTCCACATCCAGGGCAGTTGGAGATGCCCCGGCCCAACTGCCCCCCCAGACCTGCCCCCCATGGCCTGGCCCCATGGCCTGGCCACCCCCAGCATCCCCGGGGCTCACTGGAGCTGCTGCTGGCAAGGTGGGGACGGCTCCGGGCTCAGCTGCACCCGGAGCCCCAAACCAACCTCCAAACCAGTCCCTCCCTCCCTCCCTGCCCTGCTGGGGCTCAGGGACAGCTGGGCAGGGGCTCCTGCCTTGCTTCAGGTGATGTGGACACACACATTGACAGAGCTGGGGAATCACAGCTCAGAAATTTGTGAACACACACATTGACAGAGCTGGGGAATCACAGCTCGGAAATTTGTGGACACACACATTGACAGAGCTGGGGAATCACAGCTTGGAAATTCGTGGACACACACATTGACAGAGCTGGGGAATCACAGCTCGGAAATTTGTGGACACACACATTGACAGAGCTGGGGAATCACAGCTCGGAAATCTGGACACACACATTGACAGAGCTGGGGAATCACAGCTCGGAAATCTGTGGACACACACATTGACAGAGCTGGGGAATCACAGCTCGGAAATCTGGACACACACATTGACAGAGCTGGGGAATCACAGCTCAGAAATTTGTGGACACACACATTGACAGAGCTGGGGAATCACAGCTCGGAAATTTGTGGACACACACATTGACAGAGCTGGGGAATCACAGCTCGGAAATTCTGGATTTCTCCTGACTCTCAGCTCCATTCCCAGGCTGACTGCAGCTTCAGTTAGGGAGGAAATCTCCCAGGGTGAGAACCTGGTGACAAACAGAATAAAATTCATCACAAAGATTAACCCCTGGTGTCTTTCCCGTGGGACACATCCTGAGGTGCTGTCCCAAGGATGTTTTTCCCAATTGTCCCATGAGCTCCTGTGCTGTCCTGGCTGCACTGACACACTTTAAATCCGGGCTGGCTGTACAATAAATTGGCCTTTTTTCCCCGAAGAGCTCCGTGGGTGTTGCTGTCCTTTCTCTCTCTTTGCAGGGCAGTGACCACCAGGTGACCCCAAAAATCGTTTTCCTGTCCCTGGGGGCACAGCTGGGGGCTGGTGCTGAATGGGAGGGGACCCAGCTCCAAACACGTCTCTGCCAGTCCAGGCCCATTTTCAGAGCTGCTGAACACAACGTCAAAGCCAGGCTTTGGGGTCAAACCAAACTCAGAATTGGTGACAGCTCTCATCTTTGACATCTGGTGTCGTCCAGAATTGGATTTAAGATTTTCTTAAATTTTCACGTGAAAAGGCATTTCAATGTGTTCTTTCTGCAAACAAGTGACTAATTGTATTTATGCCTTACCTTCAAGCCTAGGAGTATTTGACTTTAGTGAAAGTTATTTTTAAATGCACCTCAAAGCTCAAACAACTCAAATCATCTTTCTTCCCAGCAAGAATATAATAGGTCTGTGGTGCAATCCACCTTAAAAAATGGAAGATGACCATGAGAAATGTTAATATAGAAAATATGGATTCCTTTGTTTGTTCCTATTCTGAAAGGGCAGCAGGACAAACCCTGCTGTGGTTTGGTGCAGAAACTCAAGTCAGATTTCTTTTCTACCTCTGATCTTGTTGCATGATTTGATTGCTTTTTCCAGGAGTTACACGACAGTAAAGAAAAATGAGGTTTGTCTTTTTTATATAATGGGGGGTCTTTTAAAATTTATTTATTTTTATTTCTCAAGACTCTTAAATCTTGCACTTTATGAATAGTGGCTACAGTAAAATTAAAATAAAATCCTTCGTTGCAATGGGGAAGTTTTAATTTTGGCAGCTGCTTGCCCTGCCCTGCTCTACATCATTGCTGTGTGGGAAACCTCTGCTGCTGGGGGTCCCCCTTCCACTGGTTCTGGATATTTGCTGGCACTGCTCACGTGTTAGAAAGAGAGGGTTCATCCCAATTAAATTTATTGTCTGAGCTCTTCTAATTGCTTGAAGCTTATTTTCTAACACTGCTGGTTTTCTCAGCTTCTGTTAAAACTTACGATTTTATAACAAAATGTTCTTGGGTGGGATTTTGCAGGATCCTGTATCAGCTTTCTGTTCTGCTCTTGGCTCTCTCAGTGCTGGCTCAGAACTGAATGCAGCATTTTGGGAGGGGCTGGGAGGGGTCCCTGGGCAGCCTGGCCCTCTGCAGCACCCCCTGCCCGAGCAGGCACAGAGGTCATGGAGGATGGGGGGGTCATTTCTTTTTATTATTTATTATTATTATTTATTTATTTATTTACATATTTATATATTTATTTTATTATTGATCACGTTCCACTATAGGGTTTGGTGGTGGCTCGGGCTTGTGGTTTTTTTGTTTATTGTTTATTTTTATTTTATGTTTATTGGTTTTGTTTATTTTGTTTTTTATTGTACTGGTTTGGCTTAGGTTTCTTTTTTGTATTTTTTTTTTTTTTGGCAGGGAGCTATTCTTGTTGTTATTACTTTCAATTAATATCTTCCCTGATTTATAATTAGCAGAAACCCTTCCATGCCTGTTTGCAGAGAGATCTAGAGTGAAAGGAGCTGGAATGTCACTACAGAATTCAGTGGAATGTCACGGGAAATGAGGCAGGGCCCAGGTGGCCACGGGGGTTGGAGGTGATGGGCACAGTTCCCCATCCCGTGCTGGCCACAAGGACCTGTTTTTCCTCGGGATAGCCCGGGTCAGTGTCAGCTGCACAGTGCTGTTATCACCTCCTCAATCTTTCTCTGCACTCCTCAAACCTCTCCCATCTGCTGTACAGGCCTTGAAGACTTGGCCCAGGGGATGTGTAGGGACACACATTGAGAAAGTGAGACAATTACAGCCTGGAAAATATTCCAGGCTGGAGCTTCTCAGCTCTGTTCCCAGCCCATGAGCTGGTCAGGGTCAAGGCCAGGGAGAATTTCTCCCAGGGTGATGATTTGGTCAAAATAAAAAGGAATTAATAACAAAATAAAACCCCTGTTGTGGTGTGTGCCCAGGCCCTGGGGTGTCTTCTCTCTGAACCAATCTCCTTTTCTCTACTCTGGGAGTTGCAGTCCTGCTATAAAACCAGGTGTGTTTGTGAATAAACTTGGCTCTTCCTGTCATGACAGACGACCATGGAGCTGAGCATCTTATTTCTGCTGCACTTAAAGGGTTAAAACCCCTTCCCACGGCTACACCCTCTGGGCAGGCGAGGGGGGAATCCTCTCTCCTCATCATCCTCACCCTCTCCTCATCATCCTCACCCTCTCCTCATCATCCTCATCCTCTCCTCATCATCCTGACCCTCTCCTCATCATCCTCATCCTCTCCTCATCATCCTGACCCTCTCTCCTCATCATCCTCACCCTCTCTCCTCATCATCCTCACCCTCTCCTCATCATCCTCATCCTCTCCTCATCATCCTCATCCTCTCTCCTCATCATCCTCATCCTCTCCTCATCATCCTCACCCTCTCCTCATCATCCTCATCCTCTCTCCTCATCATCCTCACCCTCTCCTCATCATCCTCACCCTCTCCTCATCATCCTCATCCTCTCTCCTCATCATCCTCATCCTCTCCTCATCATCCTGACCCTCTCCTCATCATCCTCACCCTCTCCTCATCATCCTCATCCTCTCTCAAGCACTCAGCCCAGCCCTGTCGGCTCTTTCACCACTGGCTCGGGTTTGGCTTCCCTGGCCCCACCTGTGGCTTTTCTGAGCCATGGCAACTCTGCCCGGGCCAGCAGTGCCATGGGATGAGTCCCTTCCTGCCGTGAGCTGCCCTGGCCTGCTGCTCCTCACGGTCATCCAAGAGATCCCAGCACGGGGAAGAGATTTTTTACACGGAGAGAGGTGAAAGCAAGGAACAGGCTCTGCCCAGGGAGGTGCTGGATGGCTCGTCCTTGCAGATGAGACAGGGCTCTGAGCAGCTTGCTCTGGGTGAAGATGGTGAAGATGTCCCTGCCCATGGCTGGACTTTAAAAGGCCTTTAAAAGCTGTCCTGGGGTGACTTTGTGATGCTGAATTGTATCCCCATTCGTCTGTTTAGCCCAGAAATAAGTTTTGTACCTTCAAGGCTGGATTTGAGAGTGAAGGAGGGGGAAGGAGAAGCGCTGGAATGTCTGAGGGGGTTGTTTTCAAAAAACAGAGACAGGAGTTCCAATTTCAAAAGACAGAGACAGGAGTGAGTTCCATTTTCAAAAAACAGAGATAGGAGTGAGTTCCATTTCCAAAAGACAGAGACAGGAGTTCCACAGCTTTGTCTCCAGGGCTGTGTCACTGTGGTGGATGGTGGGAGAGAGCTCTCTTTTGTTTTTAGTTAGGTTTTGACCAACTGAAGCAGAGAACTTCCCCGGACTTTTTTCTTTTCCTTTTTTTTCTTGAAATTATTTGAATCTGCTCTGGACTGGGGGCCCAGAGGAGCACCAGGAGCCTGCACCTGTGGCCACCAGGGCCTGGCCTGGGCATTTTCCAGCACCAGAGGGACTGAGAACAGACCAGGCTACCACCCACAGGAGAGAGACTTTCTGAATTTGTCATCTCTTCAGAGCAGTGAGAGGTTTTGTGGTTTGGTATTGTTCATTTTTTTGTGATCTGCCTGTTGAATAAACAGGTTTTTTCCACTTCTCTCTGAGGAAATTTCTTCCCAAGCCAGCTGAGGGAGGGGCTGCTTGAGTTTGCTTTCTGGGGGGGCCTTTGGAGGTTTTCTCCAAATTTGCCCTAAACCAGGACACAAGTCCTTTCCAACCCAACCCATTCTAATTCCATCATTCCAGGATGAGCCATCCTCACCCCTCCCTGGGCTGCTGGCACAAGGGACCTTGAGAGCAGAGGGACCTCGACACGCTCAGGGGTTTGGCCAATGCAAACATCCTGATGAGTTTCCCAATCCCCTCAACTTTAGGTTGAGACTTCAGGAATGTAGTCATAATGAAGAGGTTCCAACCCGGAGAGACAAATTCAACCATTTTGGAGATCCATTTCTGCATTCATGCCTGTCTTCAGGTAGATTCTGCAGAGTCTAGAGCCATGTCATGGCCAGGCACAGCTCCCAGGCTGCCATGCCCACAGGAGCCATCAGCCCCAGAGCCCACCCAGGATGGGTGGGACCCCCTCAGCAGGACCCTCAATTCCTGGAACAGCTCCTTGTGCTTCCTCTGCCCTCCCCAGCAGCTCTCAAAACCCTGGGAGCTCTGCTTTTGGCTTCATCCATACACCCTGGGGCAAGCTTTGCTAAATCCCTGCTTTGCAGCTTGCCGTGTTTCAGTCTCTTGTTTGGTGCCTCAGGAGAAGGATGATTATTTCATGGGGATTTTCAGGTTCCAGCCACAGCTGCTGAGTTTCTGACACATCTCATCTACCCCTCTGGGTTTTACTCATCCCTGCCTTCCCAGCTCGCCCTTCCAAGGTTCCTGCTGCAGCTCCTCTCATTCTCTGGAGGGGCACCAGGATGGGCTGTGCTGGGCTTTGTAAAGGAAACAATCCTCATCCCTGCCTGCCAGCTGGGTCTGGTTCTGGGGCACTGGCTCTGTGCTTCTGGATGTCACTGGGTCAGGTTCTGCCTGGCACTGCGTCAGGTTTGGGCTGTCACTAGGCCTCTGGTTCTGGCTGGCACTGAGTCTGGCTGGCACTGGTCTGTGGTTCTGGCTGGCACTGGGTCTGTGGTTCTGGGGCACTGGTTCTGGCTGGCACTGGTCTGTGGTTCTGGCTGGCACTGGTCTGTGGTTCTGGCTGTCACTGGTCTCTGGTTCTGGCTGTCACTCGTCTGTGGTTCTGGCTGGCACTGGGTCTGTGGCTCTGGGGCACTGGGTCAGTGGTTCTGGCTGGCACTGGGCCCGTGGTTCTGGGGCACTGGGTCCGTGGTTCTGGCTGGCACTGGGTCAGGTTCTGGCTGGCACTGGGCCCGTGGTTCTGGGGCACTGGGCCCGTGGTTCTGGGGCACTGGGTCAGTGGTTCTGGGGCACTGGGTCTGTGGTTCTGGCTGTCACTGGTCTCTGGTTCTGGCTGGCACTGGGCCCGTGGCTCTGGGGCACTGGGTCTCTGGTTCTGGCTGGCACTGGGTCCGTGGTTCTGTGGCACTGGGTCTGTGGTTCTGGGGCACTGGGTCAGTGGCTCTGGGGCACTGGGCCCGTGGCTCTGGGGCACTGGGCCCGTGGCTCTGGGGCACTGGGCCCGTGGTTCTGTTCGGTGTTGCTGTTTGTAAAGAGCTGTCATTGCTTTTCCCGTGGCTGTGTGGGAGCCCCCGGGTCCAGGGCTGGGACAATGCCGAGGGAAGGGCTCACAGCCTCTGTTCCAGAGGAGTCTCCCCCCTCCCCTGGCCGACACAAGTGCCACATCCAGACTGGTTTTGGGATGTCCAGGGGCAGTGACTCCACCCTGTCCTTGGGCAGACGATTCCAATGCCCAATCACTCTTTCAGGGAAGAATTTTCTCCTCATGTCCAACCTAAACTTTCCCTGGCACGGCTTAAGGCCGTGTTCTGTCATTCTGTCAGTGGTTCCCTGGGAGAAGAGCCTGACCCCAGCCTGGAGCTGTGCAGGGTGATGAGGCCTCCCCTGAGCCTCCTCTTCTCCAGGATGAACAACCCCAGCTCCCTCAGTCCTTCCTTGTGGTCCAGACCCCTCACCAGCCTCGTTGCCTCCTCTGGACGTGTTTGAGCATCTCAAAGTCCTCCTTAAACGGAGGGGCCCAGAACTGGACACAGCACTCGAGGCGTGGCCTCACCCGTGCTGCACACAGGGGAAATGGTGCCTTGCTTCCAGAAGGTTCTGTCAGGCCACAGAGGACCCTTGGGGCCGTGTTGGCCCAGAGCCCCACGCTGCTCTCCTGGGGTCCCTCAGGCCCCTCTGTGTCACACTGGGCCCTGGCTTCCATGAGCTTCCATAACCCCACTGTGCTCTCCTGGGTTCCTCTGTGCCACCAGGGACGCACTGGTGGTGACACCTGTGGTTCCATCAGGTTCCATTGTGTCACAAAGCCCTCCTGGGTTCCGTGAGGCCCAGCTGTGTCACACCTGGCTGGAGCCTGGGTTCCACGAGCTCCTGGTGGCATCTGGGTTCAATGAGGCCCAGCTGTCTCACGGTGACACCTGGTCAAGAGAGGTTCCATAACCTCACTCTGCTCTCCTGGCTTCCCTGAGGCCCCTCTGTGTCACAGCAGCCCCCAAATTCCAGGAGCCTCCGCAGTGTCCCTTGGTTCCATGAGTGTGTGACTCGGAGCTGGGGACAGGGCTGGGGACAGGGCAGGGACAGCGTGCAGACAGTGCCACCAGCCCTTCTGTCACACGCCTGTGCCTGTCCCTGCCACGCTCTGGGCGTGGAACCCGCCAGGAGTGCCCAGGCGTGCGGTGACAGCGGGGACAGACAGCGGGGACAGCGGGGACAGACAGCGGGGACAGAGGTGACAGAGGTGACAAAGGTGACAGCAGGGACAGAGGTGACAGCGGGGACAGCGGGGACAGAGGTGACAGAGGGGACAGCGGGGACAGACAGCGGGGACAGACAGCGGGGACTGACAGCGGGGACAGAGGTGACAGCGGGGACAGCGGTGACTGACAGCGGTGACAGAGGTGACAGCGGTGACAGAGGTGACAGACAGCGGTGACAGAGGTGACAGCGGGGACAGCGGTGACAGAGGTGACAGAGGTGACAGACAGCGGTGACAGAGGTGACAGCGGGGACAGCGGGGACAGAGGGGACAGAGGTGACAGCGGGGACTGACAGCGGTGACAGCGGTGACAGCGGGGACTGACAGCGGGGACAGAGGTGACAGAGGTGACTGACAGCAGGGACTGCGGGGACAGAGGTGACAAAGGTGACAGAGGTGACAGAGGCGCGGCCACCCTCCCTTGACCCCGCCCCCTCCGCCCCCGGATTGGCCGCTGGCCCGCTGGCCCCGCCCCTTTTAGCCCCTGACAGTGGCACCGCCTCCTCATTAGCATAAGCCCCGCCCCCGCGCGCCTCGGTCCCGCCCCCTTTGGGGGTCCAGGGGCTCCCCCTCCCCCCGCCATGGGGGCCGTGACCCCACAAGTGTTTGGGTTCTGCCCCATAAGTGCCTGGGGGCAATTAGAAGGTGATGGTGGTAATTAAATTAGCCAAAGGTGGGTTTAATTGGTCCTGGTTAATGGCGGGTTAATTGATTAATTGATTTGCGGTAATCATTAATTGCTCCCGGGGGATGAGGGGGTAATTAAGCCTTGGGGACTTGATTGGCGGGGAGGGGGAGCTTTGGTCCCAGCTGGGCGCGTCTGTGGGGCAGGACTGGGGGGGTTATGGGGGTCGCCCCCAGCCCAGGAGTGTTTTTGGGGGGCTGGAGTGCGTTGGGGGGGGTCTATGGGGCAGGAATGATGGGGGTTATGGGGCGGGGGGTGCCATGGGGCACCAATCCCCAGCCCAGAGCCCTGGAGTGTTTTTTGGGGGGTCCCTCCGTGGGTCAGGGGTGGGGGTCGGGCCCGTGGGGGGGCACCCACCGATAGGTGCCCTCGTACAGGAACCCCGCCCGCCGCAGCAGCTCGTCCGCCTCGGGGGGGCCCCGGCTGGGAAAGGGGGGGACACGGGGTCAGGGGGGACCCCCGGCACCCCCCAAACCCCAGAGAGACCCCCGGGACACCCCAAACCCCAGAGAGAAACCCGGGACACCCCAAATCACCAGAGAGAAACCCGGGACACCCCAAATCACCAGAGAGAAACCCGGGACCCCCAAATCCCCAGTGAGAGCCCCGGCACCCCCCAAATCCCCAGTGAGACCCCCGGACACCCCAAATCCCCAGCGGGACCCCCCAAATCCCCAGTGAGACCCCCCGGGACCCCCCAAATCCCCAACGGGACCCCCCAAATCCCCAGTGAGACCCCCGGGACCCCCCAAATCCCCAACGGGACCTTCAGGACCAGCCCCTTTCCCCCTAGGTGTGCCCAGGTGCCTCCCAGACCCCCAAATTCCTGCACCAGGTACCCCCTCCGTTGCCCCCCCCAGATCCCCCAGGAGGCTCCAGGTGCCTCCCCAGCCCCCCCAGGTGCCCCCTCTCACCTGCCGTAGGGGTAGGGGATGGGGGGCTCGCGGCGCTGCTCGATCTGGTGCAGGAGGGGGGTGAAGATGCGCCAGGCCTCGCGCAGCTCGTCACTGGGGGGGGAAAGGACACCCCAAAAACTGACCTGGGGGACCCCAAAACTCCCCCTGAACCTCACCTGGGCTCACCTAGGCCCCTAAACTGGTCCCATCTTCTCCTCCAAACTGGTGCCACCTGTCACTGCAAACGCAGCTGACCCTGCCCCAAACTGGTCCCTTCATGCCCCTGGTACCCCCCCCGCCCCCCCAAACTGGTCCCACCTTCCCTCCCCATGTCCTACCTGTCCCCTTTAAACCAGTCCAACCTGCCCCTCCAAACTTCACCTTCCTCCCTCAGAATCCTGCCTGCCCCTCCTAACCCGGCCTCACCTGCCCCTCCCAAATCTCCCCCCTCCAGACTGGTCCCACCTGTCCCCTTAAACTGGTCCCTCTCACCCTCCCCGAACTGGACTCACCTGTTCCCCTCGTGTCCCACCTGTCCCCACCAGACTCCTCAGCTCCTCCAAACTGTACTGTCCCACCTGTACTGCCCCCTCAACCCCTCCCCCCCAGTCTCACCTGTCCCCGTGTCCCACCTGTGCCCTCTCACCTGTTGCTATGTCCCACCTGCCCCCACCATGTCCCCCCTGTCCTATGTCCTACCTGTGCCCTCTGCCCTGTGTCCCACCTGTCTACAGTCCCACCTGTTGCTGTGTCTCACCTGTCCCCAGTCCCCTGCCCTCAGGTGTCACCTGTCCCCTCTCACCTGTCCCCAGTCCCACCTGTTGCTGCGTTTCCCCAGTCCCCTGTCCCCTGTCCCACCTGTTGCTGTGTCTCACCTGTCCCCAATCCCCTGCCCCCAGGTGTCACCTGTCCCCTCTCACCTGCCCCCAGGTGTCCCCAGTCCCCTGCCCCCAGTCGTCCCCTGTCCCTTCTCACCTGTCCCCAGGTGTCCCCTCTCACCTGCCCCCAGGTGTCACCTGTCCCCAGTCCCCAGGTGTCCCCAGTCCCCTCTCACCTGTCCCCAGGTGTCCCCTGTCCCTTCTCACCTGTCCCCAGGTGCCCCCTGTCCCCAGGTGTCCCCTGTCCCTTCTCACCTGTCCCCAGGTGCCCCCTGTCCCCAGGTGTCCCCTGTCCCCTCTCACCTGTCCCCAGGTGTCCCCAGTCCCCTCTCACCTGTCCCCAGGTGTCCCCAGGTGTCCCCTGTTCCCTCTCACCTGTCCCCAGGTGTCCCCAGGTGTCCCCAGTCCCTTCTCACCTGCCCCCAGGTGTCCCCAGGTGTCCCCTGTTCCCTCTCACCTGCCCCCAGGTGTCCCCAGGTGTCCCCAGTCCCCTCTCACCTGCCCCCAGGTGTCCCCAGGTGTCCCCAGTCCCCTCTCACCTGCGCACGAAGTGCATTTGGTTCCCACAGATGACGTCCAGCAGCAGCCGCTCGTAGGCGTCCGGCAGCTTCACGTCCTGGGGGGGCACCGGGGTGGTCTGGGGGGGTCTGGGGGCACCCCCAGGTGTGGGGGACACCTGGGCTTTGGGAGGACCCTGCCAGGTATGGGGGGCACCCCAGGGTTTGGGGATTCTGGGGGCTCCTCTGAGTTTGGGTGTATGGGGAACACCTGGGCTTTGGGGGGACCCCGGTGGGTTTTGGGAACCCCCCAGGATGTGAGGTCTCCCCCCACAGTTCTGGGGTCTCGATGTTCCAGTTTTGGTCTCAACACTGAGCTTTTGAGTCTCAGTGTTGTGATTTCGGGGTTCCAGCCCCTTTTCTGGATCTACAAACCCCATTCTGGGCCCCAATGCTCCATTTCCATGTCCCCAGCCCCCATTTTTGGGTCCCAGTGTTTGATTTTTGGGTCACCAAACCCTGGTTTTTTGTCCCCAAACCCCGTTTTGGGACTTGGTGCCCCATTTTCATGTTCCAAAACTCAATTTTTAGGTCCCCAAACTGCACTTCCATGTCCCCACCCCCACTGCTGTGTCCCCAAATCCCATTGCTGTGTCCCCACCCCCATTTTGTGTTCCCACTACCATTCCTGTGTCCCCACCCCCATTTTGTGTCCCCCAGCCTCATTTTGTGTCCCTACCTCCATTCCCGTGACCCCACCCCCATTTCCATGTCCCCATGCCCCATTTTGTGTCCCCACCCCCTATTTTTGTGTCCCCAAATCCCATTTCCATGTCCCCATCCCCATGCCCATGACCCCACCACCATTCCCATGTCCCCAAATCCCATTTCTATATCCCCATCCCCATTCCCATGTCCCCATTTCCATGCCCCCAAATGCCATTTCCATGTCCCCATTCCCATGTCCCCAAATGCCACTTCCATGTCCCCATTTCCATGTCCCCATTCCCATTTCTATATCCCCATCCCCATTCCCATGTCCCCATTCCCATATTGCCAAATCCCATTTCCATGTCCCCAAATCCCATTTCCACGTCCCCATTCCCATATTCCCAAATCCCATTTCCATGTCCCCAAATCCCATCCCCGTGTCCCCAAATCCCATCCCCGTGTCCCCATCCCCGTGTCCCCAGATCCCATCCCCGTGTCCCCAGATCCCATCCCCGTGTCCCCATCCCCGTGTCCCCATCCCCGTGTCCCCATCCCCGTGTCCCCATCCCCGTGTCCCCGTGTCCCCATCCCCGTGTCCCCGTGTCCCCATCCCCGTGTCCCCAAATCCCATCCCCGTGTCCCCATCCCCGTGTCCCCGTGTCCCCATCCCCGTGTCCCCAAATCCCATCCCCGCGTCCCCATCCCCGCGTCCCCAGATCCCATCCCCGTGTCCCCTGCCCGTTCTGGGTACCTTGTAGCGGCTGCCGTAGGTGAGGTCGAGCTCGGACTCCTCGGGCCGCAGGTACATTCCCGGTTTCTTGGTGTTGAGTTTGGCGTAGACGGCCTCACGCGGCTGCACGCGCACCACCAGCTCATTGCGCTTGCACTGCCGCGCGAAGATGTCCCCGGGCACCTCCCGGAACTGCAGCCGCACCTCGGCCTTGCGCTCGTTCAGCGCCTTCCCGCAGCGCAGCACGAACGGGACGCCTGGGGACAGCGGTGTCATTGTCATTGTCAATATCATCACTGTCAGCATTGTCATCATCATTGCCATTGTCATCATCATCATCGACATCAACATCATCAACATCCACCACCATCCCAGCAGCGCAGCACGAACGGGACGCCTGGGGACAGCGGCGTCATTGTCAATATCATCATTGTCATCGTCATCATCATCGACATCATCATCAGCAACATCATCAACATCCACCACCATCCCAGCAGCACAGCACGAACGGGACGCCTGGGGACAGCGGCGTCATTGTCATTGTCAATATCATCACTGTCATTGTCATCATGATCGATATCAACATCATCAACATCATCAACATCCACCACCATCCCAGCAGCGCAGCACAAACGGGACGCCTGGGGACAGCGGCATCATTGTCATTGTCATTGTCAATATCGTCACTGTCATTGTCATCATCATCATCGACATCAACATCCACCACCATCCCAGCAGCGCAGCACGAACGGGACGCCCGGGGACAGCGGCATCATTGTCAATATCGTCACTGTCACCATTGCCATCGTCATCATCATCATCGACATCAACATCCACCACCATCCCAGCAGCGCAGCACAAAGGGGATGCCTGGAGACAGTGGCATCGTTGTCACTGTCAATATCGTCACTGTCATTGTCATCGTCATCGACGTCAACATCATCCACCACCATCCCAGCAGCACAGCACGAACGGGATGCCTGGGGACAGCGGCATTGTGGTCATTGTCATTGTCAATATCATCACTGTCACCATTGCCATCATTGTCATCATCATCATTGACATCAACATCCATCATCAACATCATGAAAATCCACCACCATCCCAGCAGCGCAGCACGAACGGGACACCTGGGGACAGTGGAATTGTTGTCATTGTCAATATCGTCACTGTCACCATTGTCATCATCAACACCAACATCCATCAACGTCGTCAACATCGTCACCATCCAGCAGCATCCCAGCAGTGCCACATGAACAGGACACCTCGGGACAGTGGCATCGCCATCATTGTCAATATCATCACTGTCATCATTGCCATTGTCATAACTGTCATTATCATCAAAGACATCATCAATGTTTATCAATATCATCAACGTCCATCAGCATTATCACCATTGTCACCACCACCATCATCCATCAATGTCACCACAATCCCCACCGCCCATCAGCACCACCCCCTATCCCCATCCCAGCACGTTCCCAACAGCACACCTGGGACACCATTGGCATTGTCACCACCACCATCACCACGGACATCACCACTGCTCATCATCATCGTTCCAACCATCACCATCTGTCATTCTCTGGTCAGCAGTGTCACCATTGTGGCCATCACCATCATCAGCACCATCTCCATGGCCACCACCATCATCCCACCATCTCCAGGACAACCACAAATGTCATCACCACGGCAACCATCACCACCACCATCACAGCCATCACCATCACCACCGTCAGCCCCTCTCACCGTCCCAGCGCTCATTGGCCACGCGCAGCACAGCGGTGGCAAAGGTGGGTGTGGTGGAGCCACGGGGCACCGTGGGGTCATCCAGGTAGCCCTTCTGTGCCTCGGGGGGGCCCTCGGGGTTGCCCACGTACTGGCCCAGCACCACGTCCTGCAGCTCCACCGGGCTGATGCACTTGAGCACCTTCACCTGGGGGACAGGTAAGGGACAGGTGAGGGACACCTGATTGTGGGGGCTCTGGTGAGACCACGGGGTGGGATTGGTTGGGGACGTGGTTATGGAGGGCCACCAGTAAGAACAGGCAATGGGCTGTGGGGGATGTGGTTTTGGGGAGTCATCAGTGAGAAGGTGCTGATAGGATGTGGTTTGGGATGTGGCCACAGGAGTTAGGAGGGCCATGAGGGTCCACCATGGATCACAGGATGATAGGACACGGTTGGGGACATGATCAGTGAGAACGTGGCCATGGGGACGTGGCTTTGGAGGCCACCGTAGAGAACATGGTGGTGGAACAGGACAGGGGTGGAGGGACGTGGCCATAGGGGGACACAACCCTGGGGCCACCTGGGGATGGTCCCTGTGGCTGTGACCGTGATGTGACCATCGGGGACACAAAGCTCAGCGACCAGTGCAGTGCCAGCAGGTGGTGACACCTTGGTGACACCCCGGTGTCCCTGCTGTCCCCACCTTCTCGTCGCGAACGTCGTCAGGGTTGGTGGACGCCGGCTTCTCCATGGCCACGAGGCAGAGCAGCTGCAGAAGGTGGTTCTGCATCACGTCCCTGTGGGGAGCCGGCGCTGCCACGGGGTCGGGGGACACGGGGGGAACGGCGAGGGGACACGGGGACACCAGGGGACTTCCATTCTCACCGGATGATGCCGAAGTCATCGAAGTAGCCACCGCGGCCCTCGGTGCCAAAGGGCTCCTTGAAGGTGAGCACCACGCAGGCGACGTTGTCGCGGTTCCAGATGGGCCCAAAGATGCGGTTGCCGAACCTGGGGTGGGTGAGGGGCGGGTGAGGAGCCCTGCGCGTGTCCCCGCGTCCCCTCCTGTGTCCCCCGTGCCCTCCCGTGTCCCCGGCGCACCGCAGCACCATGAGGCTCTGCACCATCTCCTTGCCCAGGTAGTGGTCCATGCGGTAGATCTGCTCCTCGCGGAACAGCGCGCTCAGGTGCGCCGACAGCTCCTCCGACGAGCCCAGGTCCCGCCCAAACGGCTTCTCCACGATCACACGGTTCCACCTGGGCACAGGGGGACACGAGGGATATGGACATTGGGAGCATGCAGAGACACGGGGGACATGGGACATATGGGGACACAAGGAACATGGAGGGACATGGGGACACAAGGGACGTAAGGGGACGTATGGGGAAATGTGAGGACACAGGAACACACGGGGATATGTGGGGACATGAGGACACTTGGGAACACAGTGGCACACAGGGATACAGGAGGTGTGGGGGTACACAAGGGCACAAGGTCACAGGGATACACAAGGGACACAAGGGACATGGGGACATGGGAATGTGCAGAGACACAGGAGGACATAGGACATGGATATGGCTGCACACAGCAGGGACATGGACATGGGAGTGGGACATGGGGACAAACCAATCTGTGTCCCCTGCAGTCACACAGCCCGTGTGTGCCACCCCTCAGTGTCCCCGTGTCCCCACTCACCCCTGTCCCATGCACAGAGCCCTCAGGTGCTGTGTGACAGGTGTGTCCCCGTGTCCCCACTCACCCCTGTCCCATGCACAGAGCCCTCAGGTGCTGTGTGACAGGTGTGTACACGCTGGGGGGCAGGGCCAGGTAGAAGAGCCGGTGGGCGCGGTCCCCCCCGGGCAGCCCCCGCAGGTGAGCGTCCAGCTCCCGGAACGAGGCCTCGTCCCCGTACTGACCCCGCACGAAACTCTGCAGGGCCAGGAACTCAGCCAGGCGGGGCCCGTCCTCGGGGGTCACCTGTGGGGACACCAGGGACAGGTGAGACAGGTGAGACGGGGACAGGAGACAGGTGGGACAGGGACAGGAAGATGTCCAGGCAGGGCCCATCCTCTGAGGTCACCTGTAGGGACACAGGGACAGGTGAGACAGGGACAGGGGACAGGGGACACAGGAACCATCCTCAGGAGTCACCTGTGGGTACACACAGAGACAGGTGAGACAGGTGAGATAAGGGATACAGGGACCATCCTCAGGGATCACCTGTGGGGACACGCACAGGGACAGGGGACAGGTGAGACAGGGCCCATTCTCGGGGGTCACCTGTGGGGACACACAGGGACAGGGGACAGGTGAGACAGCAATAAGAACACAGCCAGGCAGGGCCCGTACTTCGGGGTCACCTGTGGGGACAGAGATGGACAGGTGAGGGTACACAGGACCAGGTGGAGTCCATCTCTGGGGGTCATCTGTGACACGTGGGGACAGGTGAGGCAATACAGGGACACAAGGCCAGGCAGGGCTTGTCCTTGGGGCTCACCTGGGGACATGTGCAGCCAGGAGGGTTCAGGTGAGGTCAGGAGGGGACAGAGAAGACAGGTGGAGACGGAATAGGAGGGGACAGGAGGGGACAGAAGGGACAGCACTGTCACCTTGAGGTAGGGCAGGGTCTGCTCCCGGATGAGCTCCACGGTGAGGGGCGAGCGGGCAAAGCCGACGACGCGCGTGGCATCGGGGAGGAGCCCGTCCCGGAACAGCCACCTGGGGACAAGGGACAGCGCTGTCACCTGTGCCACCTGTGTCCCCAAACCCCCCCAGGGACACCGGCATCGGGGAGGAGCCCGTCCCGGAACAGCCACCTGGGGGCAAGGGACAGCGCTGTCACCTGTGCCACCTGTGTCCCCAAACTCCCCCAGGGACACCGGCATCGGGGGGTGCCCATCTCAGAATAGGCACCTGGGGACAAGGGACAGCGCTGTCACCTGTGTCCCCAAACCCCTGGGGACACCCCCAGCACTGTCACCACCCCACCCCAGGGACAGCAGCCACTGGGAGCAGGGAGGAGCCTGTCCCAGAACTGCCACCTGAGGGGACACTGATGTCACCAAACCCGCCGGGGACACCCACAGCACTGTCACCACCCCACTCTGGGGACACCAGGCCTGAGGTGACACCAGTGTCACCAACCCTCTCCCAGGGGGGTGACACTGGTAACTGTTACCTGGGAGAGGTAACACAGGGACAGGTGACACAGAGGGGACAGAAACAGCAGAGGGAGGAACTGGGCACACCAGGATCATACTGGGGACATTGGTGGCCCTGGGGACACTGGGGTCATACTGGGGACACTGGTGCCAGCTGGTGACACGAGTAGCCCTGGGGACAGCAGGGACACACAGCTGTGGTGACACTGGGGACAGAGCAGACAATGGCAGCACTGCTGACTGGTGGCACTGGGGACAGCAGTGACTGACGTTGGTGGCCCCAGTGGCCCTGGGGACAGCAGTGACCCCAGAGTGACCCTGGGGACCCTGGCAATATCGATGACCTTGATGACCTTGGAAAGAGGTGGGGACATTGGTGGCCTTGGGGACACGATGGCCCTGGTGACCCTGGGGACAGGAGGGACATTGAGAGCCCTGGTGACCCTTATGGCCTCAGAGTCGAGGCCACATTGGTGGCCTTGGTGACAGGTGGGGACATCGATGGCCTCAGTGACTCTGGGAACAGGGAGTGGACCTTGGTGGCCCTGGAGCCATTGGTGGCCCTGGTTGCCTGAGTGGCTGTGGGGACATTGGTGACCAGTGGAACACGGGTGGCCTTGCCAACACCACTGTTCCTATTGTCCCTCGGTGTCCCCACTGTCCCCTCAGTGTCCCTGCTGTCCCCCACTGTCCCCAAGTGTCTTTCCTGTCCCTCAGTGTCCCCAGGTGCCCCCCACTGTCCCCTCAGTGGCCCCAAGTGTCCCCAGTGTTCCTGGGTGTCCTTCCTGTCCCTCAGTGTCCCTCGGTGTCCCCACTGTCCCCTCAGTGTCCCTGCTGCCCCCCACTGTCCCCAAGTGTCCCCAAGTGTCCTTCCTGTCCCTCAGTGTCCCCAGGTGCCCCCCACTGTCCCCAGGTGTCCCCACTGTCCCATTTTCCCCTCGGTGTCCCCCATTGTCCCCGGTGTCCCCAGGTGTCCCCAGGTGTCCCCGTACCAGATCGTGGGGTAAATCTTCTTCCTGGCCAGGTCGCCCTGTGGGGGAGGGGCCGTCAGGAGTGGGGGAGGGGTGGGGGCCGCGCCCAGCGCTGGCCCCGACCCTGACCCCAAAAAGTGCTGAGTCAGCGGCGCCGCCTCTCCCCCTCCGGGTGTTTAATTAAAGGGCGTTAGGTAATGGGGTGGGGGAGGGGTGGAGGAGGAAGTTGGGGTGCGGGTGGGGGAGGGGTGGCCCCGCCCTGGCCACGGGGGGTGACCTGGGGGGAGGGGCGGGTGGGGCACCCCAATTTCTTCCCCTTCCCCTCCCCCCTCACCCCCAGGCATCAGGGTGGCCGCCCCTCCCCCACCACCCAGCGACCCCCAAACCATCCCCAGCCCCGCGGTGACCCCTCGCCACCCCCAAAATGCCCCCAACTCCTCTCCTAAATGGCTTGAGTTTGCCCTCAGACCCCCAAACTCCCCCCTCGTCCCCTCAATCTCCTTTATTTCCGCCCCTAATTCCCCATCCCCCCTTTTCTGCCCCCAAAATTTCTTTTCAGCGCTCAATGTCCCCCCACTGACCCCCCAGATTTTTCTTCTCCCTTTTTTGCTCCTTCCATTCCTTGCTCCCTCAATTCCTTCACTCCCTCCTCCAGCTCCCCAATTTCTGCCCCCAACCCCTTCAGCCCTTCCCCAGTCCCCCAATTTTTCCCCCAAACCGCTTCAGCCCTTCCCCAGTTCCCCAATTTCTGCCCCCTACCCCTTCATTCCCCCTTCCAGCCCCCCAATATCCCCCCAAACCCCTTTTTTCCGCCCCACAAGCCCCAAATTTCTCCCCCTTAACCACTTCCTCCAGCCCCCCAATATTCCCCAAACTCCTTTATTCACCCATGCCCCAAATATTTCTCCCCCTCCCTAACCACCTTTGTTCCCCCTCTAGCCGCCCCAATTCCCCCCTAAACGCCTTCATCCCAACTCCAGCCCCCCAATTCCCCCTCAGCTCCTCCCCAAATTCCTTTATTCCGCCCCACAAGCCCTAAATTTCTCCCCCTAAATCCCTTCTTTCCCTCCTCCAGTTCCCCAATTCCTCCCCGAACCCCTTTATTCCGCCACCTAAGCCCCATATTTCAGCCCCTAGACCCCTTCTTTCCCTGCTCCAGCCTCCCAGTTTCCTTTTCCAGCCCCCCAATATCTCCCAAACTCCTTTATTCCCCCACGCCCCAAATTTCTCCCCCTTGGTCCTCCTCTAGCCCCCCTCAATTCCCCCCAAATGCCTTCATTCCCTCCCAGCCCCCCCGATTCCTCCCCAAACCCCTTTATTCCGCCCCACAAGCCCCACATTTCTACTCCCAACCCCCTTCTTTCCCACCTCCAACCCCCCCAATTCCCTTTTCCAGCCCCCCAATTCCCCCCAGCCCCTCTGATTCTTCCCCAAACCCCTTTATTCCGCCCCACAAGCCCCACATTTCTGCCCCTAGCCCCCTTCATCCCCCTCCCAGCCCCGCAGGTACCCGTCCCCACTCACGGAGGCGCCGAGGATGACGAGGACATGGGGGTGGCCCTGCAGGAAGGCTCCATCCCGGCTCAGCTCCTGCCGGAGCATCCCGCACACCTGAGAGCGGCTCAGCTCCCCGCCGGTGCCCGGCGCCTCCTCACCTGGGCCCGGCATCGCTCCTGGGGGCGGGATGGGGCACTTGAGGGGCCGGATCGGGCACTTGGGGGGCAGGTTTGGGCACCCCGGGCAGGATTTGGGGAGCAGAGGAGCAGGTTTGGGCACCCCAGGGCAGGATTGGAGGGGTTGTGGGGCAGGGCTGCGCACTTGGGGGATGGGATTTGGAGGTTTTGGGGCGGGGTTGGGGCACCTGAGGAGCGGGATTTGGAACTTGGGGGGCAGGATCAGAAATTGGGAGGGCGGGTTCGGGCTCTGGGGGGCAGGGCTGGGGTGTTTTGGGGCGAGGTTGGGTGCCCGGGGTGGGGCTTGGGAGCTGGGGGGGGCGGGATCGGGGTTTGGGGGCGGGATCGGGCACCTGGGGCAAAGATTTGGGGCCGGGGTGGGGCAGGACACTCCCTCCCCCATTGTCCCCCTCAAATCGGCCCCAGCCCCCCCCAATTTCCGCCTTCAGCCGCCCCAAACCCCTCATAACTCCCCCCCCATCCCCCCTCAATTCCCTCCCGCTCCCCCCATAATCCTCCCGCCCCTCACGGACCCCCCCAGTTCCCCTCAAATCTCCCCAGTTTTCCCAATTTCCGCCTTCACCCCCCATCAATTCCCCCTCAACAGCCCCAGAACCTGCCCAGACCCTCACGGACCCCTCGACACCCCCAGACCCCAAATTTCCGCCCTCAGCGCCCCCAACCCCTCCACCTCCCCCCCAATCCCCCGCAGATCCTAAATCCCCCCCATTTCAGCCCTAGAGCCCCCCACATCTCCCCTCAACCCCCTCCAGTTTCCCCCTAACGATTCTCCCAGGCCCCCATGGACCCCCCCCCGGACCATCCCAGAGCCCAAATCCCCTCAGTCCTCCCGAATTTCCCCGAATTTCCCCAAATTTCCCCAAATTTCCCCATTTCCCGGTTCCCCCCGCACCTTCCCGCTCCGGCCGCGCTCGCGCCGCCTCCCCCACGCTCGCGCGGGTCCCCATCCCCTCACAGAGGCCGCGCCCCGACCACGCCTCTACTCCTTATCCACCAATCACCGCCGAACCTCTTCCTGCACCGACCAATCGGCGCCTAGAACGGGCGGGGCCACACCCGGAGGCGTAACCAATCAGCGCCCTCCGCCCTCGGCGTTGCTATGACGCCGCCATGACACTTAGAGAGGCGGAAGTGCAGCGAGGGAGCGGTGACGTCACTCTCTTCCGGCGGAAGCAGGAAGTTGCGGCGCCGGCGGAGACCGCCGGGATTCCAAAAATCCCCGAATTCGGCCCAAAAGTCCCCGAATTCGGCCCCAAACCGTCCCCGAGCCGCCCGGGCCTCCCGGGAGCCGCCGATGAGCGGCGGGCGCTGGCGGCGGTCCGCGGAGATGGTGCAGCCGGGGCCCGAGGCGGAGCCGGCGCTGGCGGAGGCGCTGCAGCGGCTGCGGGCGGAGAACCGCGAGCTGAGGGGTGAGAACTGGGGGGAGCTGGGAGGGACTGGGCCAGGCTGGGACTGGTCCTGGGTACTGAGGGGGCCGTGGGAATGTCCCCAGTGATGTCCCCCTGTCTCCATTGGTGTCCCAATGTCCCCAGTCCCCTCAATGTCCCCAATGTCCCCAGTCCCCCGATGCCCTCAGCATCCCCAATGCCCCCAACGTCCCCACCCCTCCCATGTCCGCGATGTCCCCCCCAACATCCCCGTATCCCCAGTGTCCCCAACGTCCCCATGCCCCGATGTCCCCCGTGTCCTCAAAGTCCCTGGTGTGCCCAGCATCCCCAAGGTCCCCAGTGTCCCCTCCATGTCCCTCATTTCGCCAGCATCCCCGATGTCCCCGGTGCTCCCAGTGTCCCCGCGGTGTCCCTAAGTTCTCAATGTCACAATGGCTCCCCAACGTCCCCCCAATCCCTGCGATGTCCCCAATGTCCCAACATCCCCAACTGCCCCGTGTCCCCCGCCTACCAATGTCCCCTGAATGTGCCCGATGCCCCCAATGTCGCCGCTGTCCCCAGGTGCTCTGTGTCACTGCACGGAGTCGCTGCGGCAGCGCCTGGAGGAGCTGCGGAAGCTGCAGCTGCAGCGCCGGGGGGAGCGGGAGCTGCTGCGGGGACGATGGGGACAGGCCCGGGACCTGGTGCTGCACCTGCGGGGACAGCGCGGGGACAGCACCGGGGACAGCCCTGAGGACACCACAGACACCCCCGGGGACAACAAGGACACCCCCGAGGACATCAGGGACACCCTCAAGGACACCAGGAACACGCCCGGGGACGTCAGGGACACCCCTGGGGACACCAAGGACACCCCCGGGGACATCAGGGACTCCCTCAGGGACACACTCAGGGACAATGGGGACAGCTCCAGGGACACCCCTGACACCAGCACCAAGGTACGTGTAGCCCCCCCGCTGTGTCCCACCCCTCTCTGTGCCCCTCTGTCCCCCCCAGTGTCCCCTTATCCTCCTCGTGTCCCCCCGCCCCTCCCACTGCACCCCCCGGGTCCCCCTTGTGTCCTCCAATGTCCTCTCCTCTCCCCCTGTGTCCCCTCCCTGGCCCCTCAGCCCCCATGGTGTCCCCTCAATGTCCCCCTGATGTCCCCTGATGTCCCCACAGCCCCTCGAGGCCCCCCCTCGCTCAGTGTCCCCTCCCCTCGAGGACGTCCCCGCTGTCCCGGACCCCCCCCAGGCTCCCCCCGGAGCCCCCCCGGAGCCCAGGTGAGCCCCTCCCCCCGTCCCCACCCTCTTGGGGGACCCCTCAATGTCCCCAACCCACCTGACCCCCCTTCGTGTCCCCCCAGCTCTGAGGAGCAGCTGAGGCAGCGCCTGGCAGAGGCTGAGGCTGAGTGAGTCAGGGACATTGGGGACACTTGGGGACACTTGGGGACAGTCTGGGGGTACTTGGGGGCACTTTGGGGACACTTCGGGGATGCTTGGGGTATTTTGGGGACACTTGGATATGCTTTGGGGTCACCTTGGGGACATTTGGGAACACACTGGGGACACCTGAGGACTCTTGGGGAAGCTTTGGGTCACCTTGGGGACATTTGGGGATACATTGGGGACCCCCCAGGGTGGTGGTGGCTCCGGCTGAGGGAGGCTGAGGGTGTTGGGGACACTCTGGGGACACTGTCCCCAGACTGGTGATGTTGTGGTGACCCTTGGGGACATTGGGGACAGGCTGGTGACACTGTGGGCGCGCGTGGGGGGGGTTTGGTGACACCAATGACCCTTGGTGACCCTTGGGGACGTTGGTGACATTGGGGACAGGCTGGTGACACTGTGGGTGTGTGTGTGGGGGGTTTGGTGACACCAATGACCCTTGGTGACCCTTGGGGACGTTGGTGACATTGGGGACAGGCTGGTGACACTGCGGGCGCGCGTGGCCGTGGCCGAGCTCCGGGCTCAGGACGTTTCCCGCGCGGCCGAGCTGCAGCTGCAGGGCCTGCGCCGCCAGCTCGAGGTACTGGGGACACCTTGGGGACACGGGGACAGCCCCGGGGACACTGGGGACAGCGCTGGGGACACTGGGGACAGCCCCGGGGACATTGGGGACAGCCCTGGGGACACTGGGGACAGCCCTGGGGACATTGGGGACAGCCCTGGGGACAGCCCCGGGGACATTGGGGACAGCCCTGGGGACACTGGGGACAGCCCTGGGGACACTGGGCAGAGCCCTGGGCACACTGGTCACAGGCCTGGGGACAGCTGGGGACACCCTGAGAACATGGGGACAGCCCTGGGGACACTGGGCACAGCTCGGCAGTCCGGGGGACACTGGGGACAGCCCTGGGGACACTGGGGACGACACTGGGGACAGCCCTGGGGACAGTGGACACACCTGGGGATGGTTGGGGACACTCAGAGGGTGACAGTGTCCCTGTCCCCAGCAGGACAAGGCCCAGGTGACAATAGGGGGTGACAGTGTCCTTGTCCCTGTCCCCAGCAGGACAAGGCCCAGGTGCAGGCCCAGGTGACGTCACTGCTGGGGGAGCTCCGGGAGAGCCAAAATCGCCTGGAGCGGAGCCGGGCGGAGCAGGAGCACCTGGAGCGCAGGTGGGGACACCTGGGGGACAGGGGGACACCTCGGGGGTGGCACGGGGGGTGCTGGGGGCCAGGGACTGTCCCCAAGGGGAGGGGACACCGCAGCAGACCTGGAGCACAGATGGGGCGGTGACACCTGTGCAGGTGACAGTGGGTGACACTGGGGTGTCACAGGGCTCAAGGGACGCTGGGTGGTGCCACCAGTTTGAGGAGGTGACACTGTTTGGCACAGGGTGACAGTGGGGTGGCACAGGGTGACAGTGGGATGACAGTGGGGTGGCATAGGGTGACAGTGGGATGACAGTGGGGTGGCACAGGGTGACAATGGGGTGGCAGTGGGGTGGCACAGGGTGACAGTGGGGTGGCATAGGGTGACAATGGGGTGGCACGGGGTGGCACAGGGTGACAGTGGGGTGGCACAAGGTGACAGTGGGGTGGCAGTGGGGTGGCACAGGGTGACAATGGGGTGGCAGTGGGGTGGCACGGGGTGGCACAGGGTGACAATGGGGTGGCAGTGGGGTGGCACGGGGTGGCAGTGGGGTGGCACAGGGTGACAATGGGGTGGCAGTGGGGTGGCATAGGGTGACAGTGGGGTGGCATAGGGTGACAGTGGGTGGCAGTGGGGTGGCACAGGGTGACAGTGGGGTGGCACAGGGTGACAATGGGTGACAATGGGGTGGCACAGGGTGACAATGGGGTGACAGTGGGGTGGCATAGGGTGACAATGGGGTGACAATGGGGTGGCACAGGGTGACAATGGGGTGACAGTGGGGTGGCACAGGGTGACAATGGGTGACAATGGGGTGGCACAGGGTGACAATGGGGTGACAATGGGGTGGCACAGGGTGACAATGGGGTGACAGTGGGGTGGCACAGGGTGACAATGGGGTGGCATAGGGTGACAATGGGGTGGCAGTGGGGTGGCACAGGGTGACAGTGGGGTGGCACAAGGTGACAGTGGGGTGGCAGTGGGGTGGCACAGGGTGACAATGGGGTGGCAGTGGGGTGGCACGGGGTGGCACAGGGTGACAATGGGGTGGCAGTGGGGTGGCACGGGGTGGCAGTGGGGTGGCACAGGGTGACAATGGGGTGGCAGTGGGGTGGCATAGGGTGACAGTGGGGTGGCATAGGGTGACAGTGGGTGGCAGTGGGGTGGCACAGGGTGACAGTGGGGTGGCACAGGGTGACAATGGGTGACAATGGGGTGGCACAGGGTGACAATGGGGTGACAGTGGGGTGGCATAGGGTGACAATGGGGTGACAATGGGGTGGCACAGGGTGACAATGGGGTGGCAGTGGGGTGGCACAGGGTGACAATGGGGTGGCAGTGGGGTGGCACAGGGTGACAATGGGTGACAATGGGGTGGCACAGGGTGACAATGGGGTGGCACAGGGTGACAATGGGGTGGCAGTGGGGTGGCACAGGGTGACAGTGGCGTGTCCCCGGTGTCCCAGGGCCCGCAGTGACGCCGAGCGGTGCCAGCAGCTGGAGGAGGTGACCCAGGGCCACCAGGTGCAGCTGGACCAGCTCCGGCTCCAGGTGACCAACCTGGAAACTGCCCTGAGGGTGGAGCGGCGTGGGGCCACCGAGGAGAAGTGAGTGACAACGGGGACATGGGGACACCGGGGAGGAGTGAGTGACAACGGGGACATGGGGACACCGGGGAGGAGTGAGTGACAACGGGGACATGGGGACACTGGGAGGAGTGAGTGACAACGGGGACATGGGGACACCAGGGAGGAGTGAGTGACAACGGGGACATGGGGACACGGGCAGGGGTGGCACCTGGGGACACCCATTGATGTCCCCAGTGTCCCAGGCTGAAGCTGGTGGTGCTGCAGGCCGTCTGTCCCCTCAATGTCCCCTCAATGTCCCCAGTGTTTCCTCAATGTCCCCAGTGTCCCCAGTGTTCCAGGTGGAAGCTAGGGCAGCTGTAGGTTGCCTGTCCTCATGTCCCCAGTGTCCCCTCAATGTCCACAATGTCCCCTGAATATCCCCAGTGTCCCTTGATGTCCCCTCCATGTCCCCAATGTCCCCTCAATGTCCTCTCAATGTCCCCAATATCCTCTCAATGTCCCCAATGTCCCCTCCATGTCCTCATTGTCCCCAATGTCCCTTCAATGTCCTCTGTCCCAGGTGGAAGCTGGTGCAGCTGCAGGCCACCTGTCCCCTCCGTGTCCCCAATGTCCCCTCTGTGTCCCCAATGTCCCCTCCGTGTCCCCAATGTCCCCAATGTCCCCCCTCCAGGCGGAAGCTGGTGCAGCTGCAGGCCGCGTACCATCACCTGTTCCAGGAGTACGACGCCCACATCAAGGCCAGCCTGGAGGGGGACAAACGGAGCCAGGTGAGGGACAGGGGACACCTGGGACACCGGGGGACACGGAGGGTCACGTCCCATCCCTTGGGGACGCCGGGGTGGCCCCTTGTTCCCTGTTTAATTCCTCTGCGGTGGCACCTGGGGGTTCCAGCCCCCTGGGGACACCTGGAATGTCCCTGCGGCCCCTCAGGTGATTCAGGTGCCCCCAGGTGACTCCCCAAGTGACCCCCCAGGTGACACAGGAGCAGTGGCCAAGGCCACGCTGGGTGTGCAGTGGGGGGGCTGGGGGTGACACAGGTGATCTCTCAGGTGTCACAGGTGATCTCATAGGTGTTACAGGTGATGTCCCAGTTGTCACAGGTGTCACTGTCCCCCGCCAGGTGACACAGGAGCGGCTCCATGCAGCTGAGGCTATGCAGGGAGGTTGGGGGGGTGTCACAAGTGACAGAGGTGGCCCCTCAGGTGTCACAGGTGACGCCACAGGTGTCATAGGTGATGTCCCAGGTGTCACAGGTGGCACTGTCCTCCCCCCAGGTGACACAGGAGCAGCTCCGTGCGGCCGAGTCTGCACTGGGGGTGGGTTGGGGGGATGTCACAGGTGACACAGATGGCCCCACAGGTGTCACAGGTGATCTCCCAGGTGTCACAGGTGTCACTGTGCCCCCCCCAGGTGACACAGGAGAGGGTCTGTGAGGCTGAGGCCATGCAGGGGGGGATTGGGGGGGTGTCACAAATGATCCCACAGGTGTCACAGGTGACCCCTCAGGTGTCATAGGTGCCATTGCCCCCCCCCCCCCCCCCAGGTGACACAGGACCAGCTCCGTGAGGCTGAGGCTATGAGGGGGGGGTTGGAAGGGTGACACAGGTGACAGAGGTGATCCCTCAGGTGTCACAGGTGACGCCACAGGCGTCACAGGTGATGTCACAGGTGTCACAGGTGGCCCTGCAGGTGTCACTGTGCCCCCCCAGGTGACGCAGGAGCTGCTCCGTGCGGCCGAGGCCACGCTGGGGGTGCAGTGGGGGTGGGTTGGGGGGATGTCCCAGGTGTCCCAGGTGATGTCCCAGGTGTCACTGTCCCCCCCAGGTGACACAGGAGCAGCTCCGTGCGGCCGAGGCCGCGCTGGCTCTCAAGCAGGATCTCATCGATCGCCTCAAGGCCGAGGCCGAGCACCAGCGGGCGGCCCTGGAGACCATCCCAGTGCTGAAGGTCCAGGTGGGGCTGGGGGGACTGGGGGGATGCTGGGGGGGCCCCGGGGGGGTCTGGGGGGGGCTCCTGAGTCCCCTGACCACCCCCCCAAACCCAGATCAGTGTCCCAAGGTGGGTCTGGGGACATCTGGGAGGATCAAGGGGGATTTGGGGATTCCCAAGGGAGCTCAGGGGGGGTCCCGGGGAGGTCCTGACTCCCCCCCAGAGCCCCCCTGGGCTCCCCAAATCTCCCCTGACCCGCCCTGGCCCCCCCAGTCCAGGCTGACACCCCCAGGGTGGATTTCGAGGCAGAGCAGGGGGAGATTTTTTGGGCGGGGGGGCCCGGTGGGATTTGGGGACTCCTGAAGGGGTCCTGACCCCACCCCCAACCCCCCATAAAATCCAGCCCAAGGTCTCCAAGGCAGAGCCAGGGGAGGTCTGGGGAGATTTGGGGGTTCCCTGAGGGAATGTGGGGATGTCCTGGGGGATTTTGGGGTGTCCTGACCCCTCCCCAGTCCCGGGCTGACATTTCCAACGTGGATTTCGAGGCGGAGCGGGCGGCACTGGGGGGGTTCTGGTTGGATTTGGGGGATCCTGATGGGATTGAAATGGTCCTGGGGGATTTGGGGGTCCCGGTGTGACCTGGGGGGGTTCCTTTGGGGGATTTAGGGGTTTCCTGGTTGGGTTTGGGGGTCCTGAACCCCCAGTGTCCCCAGGCCAACATTTACCAGGCAGATTTCGAGGCAGAGTGGGCGGCTCTGGGGAGGTTCCAGTTGGATCTGGGGGTTCCTTTGGGGGATTTGGAGGTTCCCTGGGGGAATTGGGGGTTCCCTGGTTGGATTTGGGGGCTCCCTGGTTGGATTTAGGGGTTCCCTGGTTGGATTTGGAGGTTCCTTGGTTGGATTTGGGGGTTCCTTTGGGGTTCCTTGGTTGGATTTGGGGTTCCTTTGGGGGAGTTGAGGGTTCCCTGGCTGGATTTGGAGGTTCCTTGGTTGGATTTTGGGGTTCCCTGGCTGGATTTTGGGATTCCCTGGCTGGATTTTCGGGTTCCCTGGTTGGATTTGGGGGTTCCTTTGGGGTTCCCTGGTTGGGTTTAGGGGTTCCCTGGTTGGGTCTGGGGGTTCCCTGGTTGGATTTGGAGGTTCCTTGGTTGGATGTGGAGGTTCCCTGGTTGGATTTTGGGGCTCCCTGGTTTGGATTTGGAGGTTCCTTGGTTGGATTTTGGGGTTCCCTGGCTGGATTTTGGGGTTCCCTGGTTGGCTCTGGGGGTTCCTTTGGGGTTCCCTGGTTGGATTTTGAGGTTCCCTGGTTGGGTCTGGGGGTTCCCTGGTTGGATTTGGGGTCCTGACCCCCCGGTGTGCCCAGGCCGACGTTTACCGGGGGGATTTCGAGGCGGAGCGCGCGGCGCGGGAGCAGCTGCACGGGGAGCGCGAGGCCCTGAAGGAGGAGCTGAAGAAACTGCGGCAGCTGCTGGAGGGGGACGGGGCCCGGTACGGCACTGCAGCCCCCAAAACACCCCTGAAACACCCCGGGACAGCCCAAAACACCCCTGAAACACCCCGGGACAGCCCAAAAACACCCTGAAACACCCCGGGACGGCCCAAAACACCCCTGAAACGGCCCCAAAACACCCCTGAAACACCCCGGGACAGCCCAAAACACCCCTGAAACGGCCCCAAAACACCCCTGAAACACCCCGGGACAGCCCAAAACACCCCTGAAACACCCCTGAAACACCCCGGGACAGCCCAAAAACACCCCTGAAACGGCCCCAAAACACCCCTGAAACACCCCGGGACGGCCCAAAACACCCCTGAAACGGCCTCAAAACACCCCTGAAACGGCCCCAAAACACCCCTGAAACACCCCGGGACAGCCCAAAACAGCCCTGAAACACCCCGGGACAGCCCAAAACACCCCTGAAACACCCCGGGACAGCCCAAAAACACCCCTGAAACGGCCCCAAAACACCCCTGAAACACCCCGGGACGCCCCAAAACACCCCTGAAACACCCCGGGACAGCCCAAAAACACCCCTGAAACGGCCCCAAAACACCCCTGAAACGGCCCCAAAACAGCCCTGAAACACCCCGGGACGGCCCAAAACAGCCCTGAAACACCCCGGGACAGCCCAAAACACCCCTGAAACACCCCTGAAACACCCCGGGACAGCCCAAAAACACCCCTGAAACGGCCCCAAAACACCCCTGAAACACCCCGGGACGGCCCAAAACACCCCTGAAACGGCCCCAAAACACCCCTGAAACACCCCGGGACGGCCCAAAACAGCCCTGAAACACCCCGGGACAGCCCAAAACACCCCTGAAACACCCCTGAAACACCCCGGGACAGCCCAAAAACACCCCTGAAACGGCCCCAAAACACCCCTGAAACACCCCGGGACGGCCCAAAACACCCCTGAAACGGCCCCAAAACACCCCTGAAACGGCCCCAAAACACCCCTGAAACACCCCGGGACAGCCCAAAACAGCCCTGAAACACCCCGGGACAGCCCAAAACACCCCTGAAACACCCCGGGACAGCCCAAAAACACCCCTGAAACGGCCCCAAAACACCCCTGAAACACCCCGGGACGCCCCAAAACACCCCTGAAACACCCCGGGACAGCCCAAAAACACCCCTGAAACGGCCCAAAACACCCCTGAAACACCCCGGGACAGCCCAAAAACACCCCTGAAACACCCCGGGACAGCCCAAAACACCCCTGAAACACCCCGGGACAGCCCAAAAACACCCTGAAACGGCCCCAAAACACCCCTGAAACACCCCGGGACGGCCCAAAACACCCCTGAAACGGCCCAAAACACCCCTGAAACACCCCGGGACGGCCCAAAAACACCCTGAAACACCCCGGGACAGCCCCAAAACACCCCTGAAACACCCTGGGACAGCCCAAAAACACCCTGGGACAGCCCAAAAACACCCTGAAACACCCCGGGACAGCCCAAAAACACCCTGAAACACCCCGGGACGGCCCAAAACACCCCTGAAACGGCCCCAAAACACCCCTGAAACACCCTGGAACGGCCCCAAAACACCCCTGAAACACCCCGGGACAGCCCCAAAACACCCCTGAAACACCCCGGGACAGCCCCAAAACACCCTGAAACACCCTGGAACGGCCCAAAACACCCCTGAAACACCCCGGGACAGCCCTGAAACACCCTGGAACGGCCCAAAACACCCCTGAAACACCCTGGGACAGCCCAAAACACCCTGAAACGGCCCCAAAACACCCCCTGAAACACCCCGGGACAGCCCAAAACACCCCTGAAACGGCCCAAAACACCCCTGAAACACCCTGGAACGGCCCCAAAACTCCCCTGAAACACCCTGAAACGGCCCCAAAACACCCCGAAACACCCTTAGACAGCCCCGAAACACCCTGAGAGACCCCAAAAACACCCTGAGACAGCCCAAAAACACCCCAAAACACCCTGAAACACCTCAAATCAGCCCTAAACTACACTAGAATACCACAAAAACGCCTTAAAACACCCAAAATCAACCCAAAACCACCCCGGAATACCCCAAACCCACCCTGGAACACCCCAAAAACACTGCAAAAACAACCCAAAAACACCCTAAAACCACCCCGGAATACCCCAAACCCACCCTGGAACACCCCAAAAACACTGCAAAACAACCCAAAAACACCCTAAAACCACCCTAAACCCCCACCCCCCCGAAACACCCCAAAACACCTCAGAAACATCTTAAAATGACCCCCAACCCCCCCCAAACCACCCAGAGCACCCCAAAACCGCCCCCAGGGACCCCCAAACTCCTCCCAGACCCCCGCGGTGCCCCTTCCAAAATCCCTCGAATGAACCCCCCAAAGAACCCCCCCAAACCCCCGGAGCCCCCCCTGAGCCCCCCAAAATCCGCCCTTTCCCGCAGGGCCCGTCTGGAGGAGATGCAGAACCGGCACTCGGAGCCGCCCCCGGCGGGGGGTGAGTACAGAGGGGGGGCCCGGGACCCCCAAATCCCCTCTGGGGGAGGGGCAGGGCCTGACTCTGCCCCTCCCCCCCTCCCCCAGCAGGTTTTGGGGGGCTCCAGCCCCCCCCCGAGGAGGGGCCCGTCCTGTGCTGCCCCAAGTGCCAGTACAAGGCTCCGGACATGGACACGCTGCAGATCCACGTCATGGACTGCATCAAGTGAGGGGGGGCCCCAAAACAGCCCCCCTGCACCCCAAAAACACCCCCGGGGAACCCCAAAGCCCCCCGGCAGCCTCAACCCAGGGGGATCCCCAAAACCCCCCAAAACTCCCCAAAAATTCTTCTGGGAATTTCCTCACTGGATCCACATCATGGACTGGATCAGGTGGGGGGGGAGCACCCCAAAATCACCCCGGGGGCACCCCAAAATCACCCCAGGGGCACCCCAAAACCCCCCGGGGCACCCCAAAATCACCCCGGGGCACCCCAAAATCACCCCGGGGGCACCCCAAAATCACCCCGGGGGCACCCCAAAACCCCCCGGGGCACCCCAAAATCACGCCAGGGGCCTCAACCTGGGGTTTGGAGGTTTGGGAACCCCAAAAACGCCCCAACATTCTTCTGGGAATCTCCTCACTGTGGATGCACATAAGGGATAGAATCAGGTGGGGGGGCACCCCATAAACCCCCACATGGAACCCCCAAATCCCCCCGGGAACCCCAAAACCCCCCCTAGACCCCCCTCCCTCCCTCCCTGAAATCCCCCTGGGACCTCCCCAGGGTTTTGGGGTCCCCCCCATCAATAAATGCCCCCAAATTTCTCTGAAATCGCTTTTATTGCCCCATTTCTGGGGAGTTCCCACCGCCCCTCCCCAAAACCCGGAGCCCTCCAACCCCCCCCCTCACTGAGGGGGGGTCTCGGCCCCTCCCCCACCCCCACGGGGGGTTTTGGGGGGGGACGTCACGCGGGGGGGGATTTTGGGGGTGCGGGGGTGGTCGGGGGGGGCTTCGCCCGCTGCTCATCGGGCAGAGCCTGGGGGGAGGGAAGAGATGATTTGGGGGGGGGGGTCCCCAAAAAAGGGGGGCCCGGGGGGGATTCTGGGGACCCCCCATTGTGCAGAGCTGGGGTTCGGGATTTTGGGGGCCCCCCCGGGGGGATTCTCGGGGCTTCACCTGCAGCGCTGGGGGGGTTGGGCAGAGATTTGGGGAGGTTTTGGGGTCCCCTGGAAGGGGGATGGGGGTGAAATTGGGGCGGGGGGGTTTGACCCGATTTTGGGAGGGGTTGACCTGATTTTGGGGGATTTTGGTCACAGCCGAGCCCCAGGGGCTTTTTGGGGGGTTTCTTTGGGATCCCCTAGAAGGGGGCTCGGGGTGGCATCCGCCCCAACTTTGGGATTTTCTTTGGGGTCCCCTCTCCGGGAGCTGTGCCAGGGCTGGGATTTACCCCAATTTTGGGAATTTTTTTTTTTTTTTTTTGGGGGGGGGTCGCTCCTCTAGAAGGGCGCTCGGGGCGGCTCCGGGGGGGGGGTCCCGGGGCTGTCGGGGCGCGGGGGAGCCCCTCGGGGGGGCACCTCGATCAGCCGGGGTTTGTCGATGACTCGGGCGCCGCGGGGCCCCTTCTCCACCACCCCCACGATCCAGGCCTGCAGCCCCTCGGCCCGGCCCGGAGCCTTGAGCTCGGCACAGAACCGGGCGGCCTGGGCCCGGGGCAGCACCACCAGCAGCCCCCCTGCGGGAAAACAAACGGGGGGAAAACGGGGATTGAGGGCGAGCTTAGGGGACGCCTCCCTCTAGTTTTGGGATCACTCGGGTTTTGGGGTCCTTTCCCCCCCCCCCCCCCCATTTTCTCCTTTCCCGTTTTTGGGGTCCTGCCACAGCGCCCCCTGCTGCCAGGGCTGACCCAATGCGCCCCCAGCCCCCCCCCCTTTATGGGAGCCCTCCCCAATTTTGGGATCCCCATCCCGTTTTTAGTGTCCCTTATCCCATTTACGGAATCCCCATTCGCTTTTTGGGTGCTCTTACCCCATTTTTAGTGTCTCTTATCCTTTTTTTGGAGTCCCTCATTCTGTTTTCAGTGTCCTTTTATCAGATTCTTGGGGTCCCCATCCCATTTTGGGGGGCTCTAATCCTGTTTTTAGTGTCCCTTGTCCTGTTCTTAGGGTCCCCATCCCATTTTTAGTGTCCCTTATCCCATTCCTGGGATCCCCATCCCGTTTTTAGTGTCCCTTATCCTGTTCTTAGGGTCCCCATCCCATTTTTAGTGTCCCTTATCACATTGTTGGGATCCCCATCCCATTTTTGGGGGTTCTAATCCTGTTTTTAGTGTCCCTTGTCCTGTTCTTAGGGTCCCCATCCCATTTTTAGTGTCCCTTATCCCATTCCTGGGATCCCCATCCCGTTTTTAGTGTCCCTTATCCTGTTCTTAGGGTCCCCATCCCATTTTTAGTGTCCCTTATCCCATTCCTGGGATCCCCATCCCGTTTTTAGTGTCCCTTATCCTGTTCTTAGGGTCCCCATCCCATTTTTAGTGGCCTTTATCACATTGTTGGGATCCCCATCCCATTTTTGGGGGTTCTAATCCTGTTTTTAGTGTCCCTTATTCTGTTTTTGGGGTCCTTTTCCCCATTTTCCAGGTCCCTTTTCCCCATTTCCGGGTTCCCGCCGCCCCTCACAGCGCCCCCTGCTGGCCTGGCTGACCCAATAACCCCTCCATTGACTCCCCCCCATTTTTGGGGTCCCCTCCCCATTTCTAGGACCCGTCCTCTCACTTTGGAGCCTCCCTCCCCCATTTCCCAGGCCCCTCCCCCCCTGTTTTGGGGCCGTTTCTCCCCATTCCCAGGGTCCTGCCATGACGCACAGCGCCCCCTGCTGGCCGGGAGGACCCATGGCTCCCTTTATTCCCCCCCAGTTTTGGGGTCCCTTTTCCCATTTCCAGGGTCCCCCACCCCGTTTATGGCGCCCTCCTCCCATTTCTGGGGTCCCCACCCCATTTTCGGTGCCTCTCTCCCCATTTTTGACCTTCCTCATCCCATTTCTGAGGGCCCCGCCATGATGCACAGCGCCCCCTGCTGGCCGGGAGGACCCAGTGCCCCCTCACATCGACCCCCATCATTTTTGGGCTCCCTGATCCCATTTCCAGTGCCCCTTTTCCCATTCCCAGTGCTCCCTGATCCCATTTCTGGTGCTCCTTTTCCTATTTGTGGTCTCCCAAATCCCATCTGCTGCCCCTTTTCCCATTCCCAGTCCCCCCAGTCCCATTCCCAGTCTCCCCTTTTCCCATTCCCAGCCTCTCCAGTCCCATTCCCAGTCTCCCCATTCTCATTCCCAGTACCCCCAGTCCCCCCAATTCCATTCCCAGTCCCATTCCCAGTCCCACTCCCATTCCCAGCCTCCCCAGTCCCAATTCCATTCCCAGTCCCATTCCCAGTCTCCCCATTCTCATTCCCAGTCTCCCCAGTCCTATTCCCAGTCCCCCCATTCCCACTCCCACTCCCATTCCCAGTCTCCCCACTCCCATTCCCAGTCTCCCCATTCCCAGTCTCCCCACTCCCATTCCCAGTCTCCCCATTCTCATTCCCAGTCTCCCCACTCCCATTCCCACTCCCATTCCCAGTCTCCCCATTCTCATTCCCAGTCTCCCCACTCCCATTCCCATTCTCATTCCCAGTCTCCCCCCTCCCATTCCCAGTCTCCCCATTCCCATTCCCATTCCCAGTCTCCCCCCTCCCATTCCCAGTCTCCCCCCTCCCATTCCCATTCCCAGTCTCCCCATTCCCATTCCCATTCCCAGTCTCCCCCCTCCCATTCCCAGTCTCCCCCCTCCCATTCCCCGTCTCCCCATTCCCATTCCCCTTCCCAGTCTCCCCACTCCCAGTCTCCCCCCCCTCCCATTCCCAGTGTCCCCCCACTCCCCCTCCCAGTGTCCCCCGTGCCCGTGGCCGTACCCGATGTCTCGGGGGCCGTCCCCTGCAGGAGCCCCCCGCGGCCCCCGCAGGCCTTGCTGACGGCGGCCATCTTGGCGATGACGGGCAGGTTGTGGATGACGAAGGCCACGTCCAGGCGCTGCTGCGCCGCCAGGGCGCGCGCGTGGCCCAGCACCCCGAACCCCGTCACGTCGGTGGCCGCGTGCGCCCCGAACGCCCTCATCAGCCCCGCCGCTGTGGGGACACGGCTGTCACCTCACACGGCCCCCACGGGGCGTGGGGACACCCGGGGTGCCTCTGGGGACACCTGGAGTGGCTTTGGGGACACCTGGGGTGGCTCTGGGGACACCTGGGGTGGCTTTGGGGACACCCGGGGTGGCTCTGGGGACACCTGGGGTGGCTCTGGGGACACCCGGGGTGGCTCTGGGGACACCTGGGGTGGCTCTGGGGACACCCAGCACGGTCAGGGGCACCCTGGGGAGGCTTTGGGGACACCTGGGGTGGCTCTGGGGACACCTGGGGTGGCTTTGGGGACACCTGGGGTGCCTCTGGGGACACCCAGCACGGCCTAGGGGCACCCTGGGGTGGCTTTGGGGACACCTGGGGTGGCTTTGGGGACACCTGGGGTGGCTCTGGGGACACCCAGCACGGTCAGGGGCACCCTGGGGTGGCTCTGGGGACACCTGGGGTGGCTCTGGGGACACCCAGCACGGCCTAGGGGCACCCTGGGGTGGCTTTGGGGACACCCAGCACGGTCAGGGGCACCCTGGAACAACTCTGGGGACACCCAGCACGGTCAGGGGCACCCTGGGGTGGCTTTGGGGACACCTGGGGTGGCTCTGGGGACACCCAACATGGCCTAGAGGAACCCTGGAGTGGCTTTGGGGACACCTGGGGTGGCTTTGGCAACACACAGCACGGCCTAGAGGCACCCAAGGATGGTTTTAGGGACACTCTGGGGTCGCTTTGGGGACATCCAGCCTGGCCTAGGGACACTCGAGGGTGGCTTTGGGGACATCCAGCCTAGCCTAGCAACACCCTGGGGTGATTTTAGGGCCTCCCCCAGTGGTTTGGGGACACCTAGCCTGGCCTAGGAACACCCAAGGGTGGTTTTGGGGACACCTAGCCTGGCCTAGGAACACCCAAGGGTGGTTTTGGGGACACCTAGCCTGGCCTAGGAACACCCAAGGGTGGTTTTGGGGACACCTAGCCTGGCCTAGGGACACCCTAGGATGGCTTTTGGGGACACCTAGCCTGGCCTAGGGACACCCTAGGATGGCTTTTGGGACTCCACCGGTGGCTTTTGTTCCCTGAGGTGGTTCTGGGGACATCTAGGGTGGCTTTAGGGACTCCCTTGGTGGCTTTGGGGACACCCAGCCCAGCCTAGGGACACCCTGGAGTGGCTTTAGGGAGTCTACTGGTGGCTTTGTGTTCCCGGAGTTGCTCTGGGGATCCCTGAAGTGGCTCCAGGGACATCTGGAGTGGCCTTGGGGACATCTGGAGTGGCCTTGGGGACATCTGGAGGTGCTTTAGGAATGTGTGCAATGGCTCTGGGGACCTGTGTGGTGGGCTAGGGACACCCCAGGGTGGCTTTGAGGACCCCTCCAGTGGCTTTAGGCACCCCTCTGGTGCTTTTGGGTTCCCCTGGGGACAGGTGGGTGGGCTTTGAGGACCCTCAGGGTGGCTTTTGTCCCCAGTGTCACCCACCGGTGCGGTTGAGCGTGGCCATGCTGGACACGGCCTCCTGATAGGCCAACTCCACCTCCTCCCGTGTCACCACCAGCTTGATCTTGTTCCAGCGCTCAGGCTGCAGGGACAGCGAGGGGACAGCGAGGGGACAGCGTCAGGGACCCCGCAGTGGCCTTGGGGACACACCCACGGCGCCCAGGGGTCCCCTCAGGGACACTGGGGGTGGCTTTGGGGCCCCGCTGGGGACACCTCAGGTGGGTTTTGGTCCCATTTTGGCTCCCCTTGGGGACACCTGGGTGTCTCCAGACGCACCTGAGGTGCCCTTGGGGACACAGGTCTGGCTCTGGGCCCCCCGTGGTGTCCCCCTGTCCCCTCCCAGGTGCCCTCAGTGTCACTCACGATGTCCAGCCACTGGTGTGCGGTGACAGCCATGTGTGTCCCCAAGGGCTTGGTCAGCACCAGGACGTCCCCGGGCACGGCACTGTCCGGCCTGGGCAGGGCTGGGGTCAGCAAGGGACACGCCCCGTCCCCTGTCCCCAAATCCTGTCCCCCGTCCCCAAACCCCGCCCCCATGTCCCTAAGCCCCACCCTCACGTCCCCAAACCCCGCCCCCATGTCCCCAAACCCCGCCCCCACGCCACTAAGCCCCGCCCCTGCGTCTCCAAACCCCGCCCCCACGCCCCTAAGCCCCGCCCCAAGTCACCAAACCCCCGCCCCCACGTCCCTAAGCCCCGCCCCCATGTCCCTAAGCCCCCGCCCCGTGTCCCCAAACCCCGCCCCATGTCCCCAAACCCCGCCCCACGTCCCCAAACCCCGCCCCCACGTCCCCAAATCCTGCCCCATGTCCCCAAACCCCGCCCCCACGGCCTCCAAACCCCCGCCCCATGTCGCCAGGCCCCGCCCCATGTCCCCAAGCCCCGCCCCCATGTCCCCAGGCCCCGCCCCACGCCCTGCCTGTCACTCACAGGACAAACCCATTTGATTGACAGCAGTGACCCCGCCCTGTCCCCAAGCCCCACCCACCACTCCTGAGATTCCCACTTGATTGACACCTGACCATGGACACACCCCCTCAAATGGCTTTGATTGACAGCAGTGACCCCACCCCAGGCCCCGCCCCACAACTCGCAAATGATTGAAAGGTGCGATGGCCCCGCCCCATCACAATGATTGACACGTGCATTGGCCCCGCCCACCACACCCAAATGATTGACAGGTGCAATGGCCCCACCCCCATTACTCGAATGATTGACAGGTGCAATGGCCCCGCCCCATCACTCGAATGATTGACAGGTGCAATGGCCCCGCCCCCAGCACTCACATGATGAACTCGCTTGATTGACAGACGGCGGTGGCCACGCCCCCCACGATGACCCAGGGGTTGAGCACGGTCTGTCCCCCTGTCACCGATGTCCCCCCGTCCTCGGCCGCGTCCCGGAAGCCCTGGATGATCAGCGGCATCACCTTGTCCCGCTCCTGGGGGGACACGACGGTCCCTGTCACCCTCGGGGTCACTGTCACCCCCAGGGTCACTGTCACCCTCGGGGTCCCTGTCACCCTCGGGGTCACTGTCACCCCCAGGGTCACTGTCACCCCCAGTGTGTCCCCTGTCACCCCCAGTGTCCCTGTCACCCTCAGCGTGTCCCCTGTCACCCCCAGTGTGTCCCCTGTCACCCTCAGGGTCCCTGTCACCCCCAGGGTCCCTGTCACCCTCAGCGTGTCCCCTGTCACCCTCAGTGTGTCCCCTGTCACCCTCAGGGTCACTGTCACCCCCAGTGTGTCCCCTGTCACCCCCAGTGTCCCTGTCACCCTCACTGTGTCCCCTGTCACCCCCAGTGTGTCCCCTGTCACCCTCAGTGTGTCCCCTGTCACCCCCAGTGTCCCTGTCACCCTCACTGTGTCCCCTGTCACCCTCACTGTGTCCCCTGTCACCCCCAAGTCCCTGTCACCCTCAGGGTCACTGTCACCCCGAGTGTGTCCCCTGTCACCCTCAGTGTGTCCCCTGTCATCCTCAGGGTCACTGTCACCCTCAGTGTGTCCCCTGTCACCCTCAGTGTGTCCCCTGTCACCCCCAGTGTCCCTGTCACCCTCAGTGTGTCCCCTGTCACCCTCAGTGTGTCCCCTGTCACCCTCAGGGTCCCTGTCACCCCCAGGGTCACTGTCACTCTCAGTGTGTCCCCTGTCACCCTCAGTGTGTCCCCTGTCACCCTCAGGGTCCCTGTCACCCCCAGGGTCACTGTCACTCTCAGTGTGTCCCCTGTCACCCTCAGTGTGTCCCCTGTCACCCCCAGGGTCACTGTCACTCTCAGCGTGTCCCCTGTCACCCTCAGTGTGTCCCCTGTCACCCCCAGTGTCCCTGTCACCCTCAGCGTGTCCCCTGTCATCCTCAGGGTCCCTGTCACCCCCAGTGTGTCCCCTGTCACCCTCAGTGTGTCCCCTGTCACCCCCAGTGTGTCCCCTGTCACCCCCAGTGTCCCTGACACCTCTGGGTCCCTGTCAACCCATCACTGTCCCCTGTCACCCCCAGTGTCCCCCAGTACCCTCAGTGTCCCTGTCACCCCATGGTTCCTGTCACCATCTCAATGTCCTCTGTCACTCTCTATGTCCTCTGTCACCTCCTGTGTCCCATCACCCCCCCTGTGTCCATGTCACCCCCCAGTATCTCCTGTCACCCCACCATGTCCCTGTGACCCATCCCTGCCACCCCAATATTCCTGTCACCCTCCCATCCCTGCCACCCCCATGTCCTCTGTCCCCAACGTGTCACTGTGACCCCTCCTCTGTCACTGTCACCCCCGTGATTCCCATCACCCTCGTGTCCCTGTGCCCCCTGGTGTCACTGTCACCCCCTGGCAGTCACTGTCCCCCTGTGTCCCTGGGCCCCCCCAGTCTGTCACCTGATGTCCCTGTCCCCAACCTGCCCTCGCCACACACCTGTCCTGTGTCCCTGTGCCCCTTCCACATCCCTGCCACCCCTCCATGTCCTTGTCACCACCCTGCCACCCCATATACCTGTCTCCCTGTCCCCCACCGTATCTGCTGTCCCCACACTGTCCCCGCCGTGTCCCCTGTCCCTGTCACCTCCTGGCTCATGCGCTGGCTGACGCTCAGCAGCATCAGGACATTGTCACACTGGGTGACAGGGCCGTGTCCCCGTGTCCCCCCGGTGTCCCCCCGTGTCCCCTGTCCCTGTCACCTCCTCGCTCATGCGCTGGCTGACGCTCAGCAGCATCAGGACATTGTCACACTCGGTGACCCCCATGGCGTACAGGTCGCTCAGGACGTTGGCGCAGGCAATGCGGCCCTGAAATGGGGAGAGGGGGTTTGGGGGGGCTCCAGGACAGGACTGGGGGATCCCGGTGGTGTTTGGGGTCCCAAAATGGGATTTGGGGGGGGGGTCCAAAGTGGAGTTTGGGGGCCTTGGGATCAAATTCTGGGGGTCCCAAGGGGATTTTGGGGGCTCCCTGGGAGGATTTGGGGTCCCCAGGTGGGATCTGGCAGGGCCAGGATGGGACTAGGGGTGCCCAGGTGGGATCTGGGATCCCCTGGTGGCATCTGGAGGTCCCCAGGTGGGATTTAGGGAAGCCCAAGTTGGAGTTTAGGGGGCCTAGGACAGAACTGGAGGGCCACAAGGGAATGTTGGTGGCCCTTAGGGGGATTTGGGGAACCCAGGAGAGGACCAAGGGATCTTGAGGGGGTTTTGGGGAGCCAAGGAGGGCTTGGGACCCCAGGGATAGGATTGGGGGGGGTACAAGGGGATTTGAGGTCCCAAGATGGGATTTGGGGGGGTGTAGAGGAGGACACTGGGGTCTGCAGATGGAATTTGGGGGGCCTGCACTAGGACTGGGGGGGCCTGAAAGGATTTGGGATGCTCAGGGAGGGATTTGTGGGGTCTAGGGTAGAACTGAGGAACCCCAAAGAGATTCGTAGAGGGGCCCAAGAGGATTTGGGAGTCCCAAGAGGGAGGAAGAGAATCAGAGGTTCAGAGGGAAACTGGGGGGACTCCTGAAGGGATGTGAGGGTTCCCTGGGGGGTTTTGGGTTCTTGGGAGGTTTGGATTTGGGAGGTCCCTGGGGGCAATTTGGGGTTTCCCAAGAGTCCTGATGGGATCTGGGGGGTCCCCAGGGGTGATTCTGGGGTATTTATGGGGTCCCAGAGGGGCTCAGGGGGTGCTGGGGAAGGGGTTTGGGTACCATCATGTAGGGGTCATCGATGATGGGGTAGAAGAAGTCGGTGGTCTGCACCAGCGAGAGCCCCCCGTGCCGCAGCGGGATCACACACGAGTCCAGCCCGATGCCTGCGGGCACCGAGCGCTCAGGGGGGCACCGAGAGCTCAGGGGGGCACCGAGCCCAGAACGGGGGGCACAGAGCCCAGAACGGGGGGCACCGAGCCCAGAACGGGGGGCACCGAGCACTCAGAGGGGCACCGAGAGCTCAGGGGGGCACCGAGCCCAGAACGGGGGGCTCCGAGCCCAGAACGGGGGGCACCGAGAGCTCAGGGGGGCACCGAGCCCAGAACGGGGGGCACCGAGCCCAGAACGGGGGACACAGAGCCCAGAACGGGGGGCACCGAGCGCTCAGGGGGGCACCGAGCCCAGGACGGGGGCACAGAGCCCAGAACGGGGGGCTCCGAGCCCAGAACGGGGGGCACCGAGCGCTCAGGGGGGCACCGAGCCCAGAACGGGGGCACCGAGCCCAGCATGGGGGGCACCGAGCCCAGAACGAGGGGCACAGAGCCCAGAACGGGGGGCACCGAGCACTCAGGGGGGCACCGAGCCCAGAACGGGGGGCACCGAGCCGCTGGGGGTGGGGGACACAGGGACATGGCAGAACCGGATGGGGAGGGGAGGTAAACACGGATCCTGTTCGGGGAGGAGGCGGGGGGGGACCGGATCTGAGGGGGCCCCTCCCCTCCCCTCCCCTGCCGCGGCTCCTCCCCCCCAGCGCCCTTTGCCCCCTTCCCACCATCTCCTCGGGCCACCTTTGCCCCGTTCCCCCGCCATGTCCCTGAGCCCCCCCGGTCTGTCCTGCGCCCTCCAGACTCCCTGGAGACCCCTCAGCCCCCACGCCATGTCCATGAGCCCCCCCAGAGCCCTCCCGTCCTTCCCCTGGGTCCCCACAAGCCCCTCGAGACCCCCAGCGCCCTCTCGGAGGGTTCCCCCGAGCCCTCTGAGGCCTCCTCAGCCGCATCTCTGAGCCATCCCCACAGCCCCCGGAGCCCTCCCGGGACCCCCGGGATCTCCCCACTCTCACCCAGTGCCGGGGCCCCGCCGCTCTCCGCTTCCGCCCCTTCCCCTCCGCCTCCTCCTCCCGGGCGCTGTCCCTCGAGTCCCGCCAGGAGCTTGAGCAGCGTCTCCTGCGGGACTTTGCAGCCTCAGCCGCGCAGCTCCCCGTAGGCCGTGAGGCGCCAGGACGGGTCCAGGCCCAGCGCCGCGGGGTCGAAGCGCCGCGACCCGCCCGGCACCGCCGCCATCTTGGAATGCACCGGCCCGCCGAGCGCCGCCGCCTCTGATTGGCTGCGGCGCTGCCCCCGACGGGTGCTGATTGGGCAACGTCTGAGGAACACGGGCGGGGATTGGTCGGTTTCGAGGGGAGGAGGCAGTGGGGATCTGGGCGGAGCCTGAGGGGGTGTGACAGGTGAGGAGAACGGTGATTGGTCTGAGGCCGAAGGGGCGTGGCTTACGGGGAAGAGAGGATGGAACAGCGAGAGACGGTGGCGGGAAGCGAGCGAGGCGAGCGCTGATTGGTCGGACCGGCCGAGGGGGCGGGACGCCTCGCGAAAGTGCGCGCGGGGATTGGCCGGAGCCAACAGAGGCGGAGCCGCTCCCCCTCGCTGGGCGTGGCCGCAGCGTGGCCGGAAGCGGAAGTGTTGGGCAGGTGCCACCATGGCGGCCCCGGCGACGGCGGACGGCGGCGGCTCCGGCGACTCCGCGGGGCCCGCGACGGGTGAGGGGGGGACGGACGGGGACACCAGGGAGCGGCTGCGGGGCGGGGAGGCCCGGGCAGAGCCGTGTGGGGGCTGCGGGGCGGGGGATCCGGCCGGAGGTCTGTGGGGGGCTCTGGGGGTCCAGGGGATCCGGTGGCCGGGGGGCGATGGAGCAGAGCAGGGGGGCGCCCATGGAGGGCGGGGGGCGCGGGGCAGAGGTGGCAGAGGGGCCTTGGGCGGGCGGAGCTGTGGGGCAGATTCGGGGAGCGCCGGGGGCAGTGAGGGGGGGTCCCGCCGTGCGACCCCAAGGCACCCGCGGTGTCCCGGCGGGTGAAGTTCCCCGCACCGGGGTTCCGGGGCCGCGCCTGGGGGATCCCACCGGGGGTCGCGGGGGGCTCGGCCCGGTGTCGTCGTCCCCCTCCCCCCGGTGACAGGCCGGTGTCCCCGCAGTGTCGCGGCGGGTGAAGTACGCCAGCCTGGGCGTGCTGGTGCTGCAGAACGCGTCCCTCGTGCTCAGCATCCGCTACGTGCGGACCCTGCCCGGGGAGCGCTTCCTGCCCACCACGGCCGTGGTGATGGCCGAGGCCATGAAGGGCAGCGCCTGCCTGCTGCTGCTGCTCATCCAGCACCGGGGTAGGCACAGGGGACGCTGGGGACATGGGGGGGACACGGTCTGTGCCTGCTGCTGCTGCTCATCCAGCACCGGGGTAGGCACAGGGGACACTGGGGACATGGGGGGGACACGGAGACATTATGGACATGGGGGGACAGGGACACACCTGGTGCTGCCTCCTCTTCCAGCTCTGAGGTGAGCACGGGCTGGGGGGATGGGGACACAGAGGGGTCCTTGGCACGGATGTGGGGGACACGAGGGGACGTGAGGGTCTCATGCTGGGGACACAAGGGGACATGGGACGCTCATGGTGGGGACCCCGAGGGTGACAGTGGTGGAGTGTCCCCTGTCCCTGAGCCCTGTCCCCCCAGGCAGTGTCCGGCAGACGGCGGTGACGCTGCACGAGGCCGTGGTGGGACAGTTTGGGGACACGCTGCGCCTGGCTGTCCCCTCCCTCATCTACACCCTGCAGAACAACCTGCAGTACGTGGCCATCTCCAACCTGCCCGCGGCCACCTTCCAGGTGGGACACGGGGACACACAGGGGAGTGTGATGACCTCGGGGACCTTGGGGACTGTGGTGGTGTCCCTGTGCCCATTCCCTGTGACAGTCACGGTGTCCCTGTGACCCTGTGCCCACGTACCTGTTCCCACACCTGTGTCCTGCAGGTGGCTCTGTCGCCCTGTTCTCATCCCTGTCCCCAGATGTCCCTGTCCCTGCTATCCCACAGGTGACATACCTGTCCCCAGGTTCCTGTCCCCGCTGTCCCCACAGGTGTCCCTGTCCCCAAGTCACCCTATCCCTGCAGGTGATCTTGTCCCTTGGTGTTCATGTCCCCCATGTGTCCCTGTGTGAGCGTGTCCCCATCCTGCACGTGACCCTGTCCCTGCTGTCCCTGTCTCCCAGGTGACCATGTTCCCACTGTCCCTGCAGGTAACCCTGTCCCTGTCCCCAGGTTCCTGTCCCCGCTGTCCCCACAGGTGACCCTGTCCCCATCCCCAGGTGACCCTGTCCCTGTCCCCACAGGTGACCCTGTCCCCAGGTGATCCTGTCCCCAGTGTCCCCATGTGCCCCCGTCCCCAGGTGACCGTCCCTGTCCCCGCTGTCCCCACAGGTGACCCTGTCCCCGTCCCCAGGTGACAATCCCTGTCCCCACAGGTGACGTACCAGCTGAAGATCCTGACCACGGCGCTGTTCTCGGTGCTGCTGCTGGGCACGGCGCTGTCGCGGCTGCAGTGGCTGTCGCTGGCGCTGCTGTTCGCGGGGGTGGCGCTGGTGCAGGCGGAGCAGGCTCGGGCCGTGCCCTCGGCCGCGGCGCTGGGCCCGTCCCCGGGGCCCGAGGTGCCGGCCCAGAGCTACGCCGTGGGGCTGGCGGCCGTGGCCGCGTCCTGCCTGTCCTCGGGCTTCGCCGGCGTCTACTTCGAGCGGCTGCTGAAGCGCTCGGGCGGCTCCATCTGGGTGCGGAACGTGCAGCTGGGCGCCGTGGGCACGGCCGTGGGGCTGGGCGCCATGCTGGCCGCCGAGGGCCCGGCCGTGGCCGCGCTCGGCTTCTTCTACGGCTACAACGGCGCCGTGTGGGCCGTGGTGGTGAACCAGGCGGCCGGGGGGCTGCTGGTGGCCGTGGTGGTTCGCTACGCCGACAACATCCTCAAGGGCTTCGCCACGGCGCTGTCCATCCTGGCCTCCACGGCCGCCTCCGCGCACCTGTTCGGCTTCCGGCCGCGGGCGCCCTTCCTGGCCGGCACCGCCATGGTCCTGGCCGCCGTCGTGCTCTACGGGCGGCCCCGCGGCGCCGGCGGCCGCAGCCAGGACAGCGGCAAGTCAGTGGGGCCGTAGGGACGGGGACAGCCCGGGGCCGGCCCGGGGTCACCGGGGCTGGCCGTGACCCAGCGGGGAGGGGGAGGGCACGGGGGGGGGCCGTGAGCGGGGGAGGGGACCCAGGTGTGGGGCCGGCAGGTGATGGGAGCTCGTTAGGGCTTTATTAAGGCTCATTAAGGTGGTGGTGGAGGAGCTGTGGGGTCAGCAGCTGCGGGGATCCAGATGTGCGGCCAGCAGGTTTAGGAGCCCAGCTGGGGGGTCAGCAGCTGCGGGAATCCAGATGTGCGGCCAGCAGGTTTAGGAACCCAGCTGGGGGGTCAGCAGGTTTAGGAGCCCAGCTGTGGGGTCAGCAGGTGTGGGGTCAACAGGTGGGGGCTCATTAGGGCTCATTAAGGTCATTAAGGTGGTGGAGGAGCTGGGGGGGTCAGCAGATGAGGGACCCCAATCTTGGCCTTCTTTAGGTGGTGGGGACTCTTTAAGGCTCATTAGGCTCATTAGGGATCTGGAGAAGTTCATTAGGTCATGGGAGCTCATTAGGGCTCGTTCGGAGGTGGTGAAGGTGCTGGTGGGGTTCGTTCGGCCCTGGGGACCCCGATCTCGGTGTTCACGAAGGCTCATCAGGGACCTGGAGAGGTTCGTTAGGTCATGGGGGGCTCATTAAGGCTCGTTAGGGGCTGGTGGGGAGCTCGTTAATACTCATTAATTGGTGGGGGCTCATTAAGGCTCGTTAGGGGCTGGTGGGGAGCTCGTTAATACTCATTAATTGGTGGGGGCTCATTAAGGCTTGTTGGGTGCTGGGGGACCCCGAGGTGGAGATTGATGAGGTCAGAGGTTAATGAGGTCAATGAAGGCGCTCTGGGTTAATGAGGGGCTCATTGGGACCCCCGGCCCCTCTGTGGGGTTCCCCTCCCCCCCCCCCGCCTCACCCGGTGGGGGAGGGGCCGGATGTACAGATTTTGTAGGGGGGGAGGGGCCGGGCGCGTTTTTAACGAGGTTTGGGGCTAATAAAGGCGGATTTGGTTAACGGCGCGTGCTGGGGAGGGGCACTAACACACTAACACGGGCTGGGGGGAGCCATAGGGACCCCCTGGGCCTGATAGCATCTATAGGGACTGCTCAGGCTGTGTAGGATCCACACGAACTGCCTGGGGCCCTATGGAATCCCCAGGGGCTCCCCCACGCCATGTAAGATCCATAAGGACTCTCCTGGGTGCTCTACGGACCCCCCCCGGCTGTATAGGATCCATAGGGACCCCCCAGGGCCATACAGGATCCACCCGAGTTCTCCCCAGCCCTATAGAACCCATCGGGAACCCTCCCAGGGCCATACAGGGTCCATAGGGCCCTCAGCCCCGGGGTCTCTCTCTCTTGCAGGTCTCCCAACAAGGACAAGGGCACCTGACGACACCGAGCGACCCCCCGGGCCCTATGGGGCCTGTCTGGGACCTTCCAGGGCCCTAAAGAATCCATATGGACCCTCCCCTTCCCCCCTGAAGGCCTTATAGGGACTCTGTGCCCCCCCCCGGGGTTCTCTAGGGACCATATGGACCCCTCAGTCCCTATAGGGGCCATATGGACCCCCCTGCTCCCTATAGAGACCATATGGACCCTCCTGCTCCCTATAGATGCCATATGGACCCCTCAGTCCCTATAGGGGCCATATGGACTCTCCTGCTCCCTATAGATGCCATATGGACTCTCCTGCTCCCTATAGGGGCCATATGGCCACTCCCCCCCCTCTGGGGGCTATAGGGACCGCTCGCACTCCCAGGTCTCTATAGGGCCCATATGGATCCCTCCCTCCCTGTCCCTATAGGGAACTCGGGGCCACTCCTGGACCCTATAGCAGCCATATGGACACTCCCCCTCCCCTGGGGGCTATAGGGACCGCTCGTACCCCCGGGTCTCTGTAGGGCCCATAGGGCCCCGCCGCGCGCTTTTCGTGTCAATTAAGACGATTTTGGTCAAAGCGTTGGCTCTGCGCCATCCGCAGGGGGCGCCATCCCCTGTAACAGCTCCGCGCATGCGCCGCGCGGCCCCGCCCCTCGCGCCCTATTGGCCTCTCGGGAATGATTGACAGGAACCACCGAGGCGAGGCTTTATTGGTCCCAGAGCGGTCGCGCGACACTTCCGCCCGGGAAAGGGCGGGAAACACCACGAAGCGGAAGTCGGGATCATCGAGAGGCGCTTCCGGTAGCGCGGAGCGGCCCCGCGAGGCGGAGCGGCCGCTCTTTCTGTGGCGCCCGGTCCTCCCAGCTGCCCCCCGTTCCTCCCGGTGCTCCCAGTTCCCCCGGTCGCTCCCAGTGCCCTCCCAGTGCCTCAGCGCAGCAGCCGGGCCAGCACCCAGCAGCCCAGCGTCACCCAGTGACTGGCCCAGTTCAGCTCCGACCACTTGCGCACCGTATAGGCCATCCCGTAGCCCTGAGGGGACAAAATGGCGTCGGGGTCCTTCCAACACTGGGGGCGGCCCCAAACCTTGGGGAGGGTCTGTGAGGGCTCGGGGATCCCACCTGCTCCTCCACGGTGTCCTCGGCCTCCACGTCGAACAGCGCACCCAGGTAGGACAGGTGGAACAGGGCCAGGGCGCCCAGGGCCCCATTCAGCGCCCGCACCCACAGCGCCTGCAGGGACCCCAGAAACCTTCAGGGACCCCCCCTAAACGCCTGCAGAGATCCTCCAAATCCCCCGTGTTCACCACGTGCACCCACAGCCTCTGTGGGGACCCCAGACCCCTTCAGAGACCCCAAGGAACCCCAAATCCCCCCACTGAGTGCTGGCACCCACAGTGCCTACAGGACCCCGGAATCCCCTTCCATATCCCCAGCCCTCCCCCAAACCCCTTCAGAGCCCCAAACCCTCTGCCCTCCCCCTGGGGCCCCCAAGCACCCATCCTGCCCTCTGCACCCCCGTTTTTCCACCTATCACCTCCAAACCATCCCAGAGACCACCCTGGGATCCCCAACCCCTGTGAGCCGCCCCACACTCGCCAGGGCACCGCAAAATTCAGCGTCCTCCCTCCCCCAGTGACCCCCCCAGTGCCCCCATCTCACGTTCTTGTGGCGGTGGCTGCACTGGGGGGGGCAGCGCTTGGACAGGACACAGGCGTCAAAGATGGCGGCCAGGCGCTGCCTCAGGGCTGGGAGGGCAGGGCGGGGTCAGTGCGGGCCACGCCCATTGCAGGACACACCCATCACAACCCAGCCAATCACTGCAGACTCCACCCACAGCCCCGCCCTTCACTGCAGGCTCCACCCACAGCGCCATAGCCCCGCCCCTCACTGCAGGCTCCACCCACACCCCATAGCCCCGCCCCTCACTGCAGGCTCCACCCACATCCCATAGCCCCGCCCCTCACTGCAGGCTCCACCCACATCCCATAGCCCCGCCCCTCACTGCAGGCTCCACCCACACCCCATAGCCCCGCCCCTCACTGCAGGCTCCACCCACACCCCATAGCCCCGCCCCTCGCCGCAGGCTCCACACACACCCCATAGACCCGCCCCTCAGTACAGGCTCCACCCACTCCATAGCCCTGGCCCTCAGTGCAGGCTCCACCCAACACCCCATTGCCCCTCCCATCCCTGCAGGCTCCACCCACCCTATAGCCCCGCCCCTCACCGCAGGCTCCACCCCTACTCCTGGCCCCACCCACTGCTCAGGCCCCGCCCGCATTTCCCTCTCAATTACATCCCTCAAACCCCACCCACATCTGGACCCACCTACACCTTTAGGCCACGCCCACCTTTGACAGCTCCACCCACTCTGCACCCCCACCCTTTAAGCCCCTCCCACCTCAGAGGACCCCATTGACCCCTCCCCTGGCCCCGCCCCTCCCCTGGCCCCGCCCCTTAAAGGGCCAGCGCTGACCGTGCTCGGCGTAGGTGATGAGGCCCAGGGAGAGCAGGACAGCGGCCAGGTGGAAACTGAGGCCCTGGGGGGACAGGGGGGGTTTGGGGAGTCCCCTGCAGGACTGGGGGGGTCTGGGGGGGTTTGGGGGTGTCCCCTGAAGGACTGGGGGGACAGGGGGGTTTGGGGGAGTCCCCTGAAGGACTGGGGGGGTCTGGGGGTGTCCCCTGCTGGACTGGGGGAGGTCTGGGGGGGTTTGGGGGTGTCCCCTGCTGGACTGGGGGGGGTCTGGGGCAGTTTGGGGGTGTCCCCTGAAGGACTGGGGGGACAGGGGGGGGTTTGGGGGTGTCCTCTGAAGGACTGGGGGGACAGGGGGGGTTTGGGGGAGTCCCCTGAAGGACTGGGGGGGGTCTGGGGGTGTCCCCTGCAGGACTGGGGGGGTCTGGGGGGTTTGGGGGAGTCCCCTGAAGGACTGGGGGGGTCTGGGGGGCTTTGGGGGAGTCCCCTGCTGGACTGGGGGAGGTCGGGGGGATTTGGGGGAGTCCCCTGCAGGACTGGGGGGGGTCTGGGGGGGTTTGGGGGTGTCACAGTTTTTGGGGCTTTAAGGAGTCTCAGGGAGGGTTTTGGGGTCTCCAGGAAGAGCTGGGGAGGGTCAGAGGGTGTTGGGGGGCCTGAGGGGTTGGGGGTCCTGGGGGTCTTGTGTGCACTGGTGGGGTTTGAGGTTCCCAGGGTGGATTTTGGGGTGGTTTAGGGGGTATTTGGGGTTCCCAGGGAGGTTTTTGGGGTATTTGGGGTTCCCAGGGAGGTTTTTGGGGTGGTTTAGGGGGTGTTTGGGGTTCCCAGGGTGGATTTTGGGGTGGTTTAGGGGGTGTTTGGGGTTCCCAGGGAGGTTTTTGGGGTATTTGGGGTTCCCAGGGTGGTTTAGGGGGTATTTGGGGTTCCCAGGGTGGATTTTGAGGTGGTTTAGGGGGTATTTGGGGTTCCCAGGGTGGTTTAGGGGGTATTTGGGGTTCCCAGGGTGGATTTTGGGGTGGTTTAGGGGGTGTTTGGGGTTCCCAGGGTGGTTTAGGGGGTATTTGGGGTTCCAGGATGGTTTTTGGGGGTGTTTGGGGTTCCCAGGGTGGATTTTGGGGTGGTTTAGGGGGTATTTGGAGTTCCCAGGATGGTTTAGGGGGTATTTGGGGGGTATTTGGGGTTCCCAGGGTGGATTTTGGGGTGGTTTAGGGGGTATTTGGGGTTCCCAGGGTGGTTTAGGGGGTATTTGGGTTTCCCAGGGTGGTTTTTGGGGTATTTGGGGGGTGTTTGGGGTGGTTTAGGGGGTGTTTGGGGTTCCCAGGGTGGTTTAGGGGGTATTTGGGGGGTGTTTGGGGTGCCCAGGGTGGATTTTGGGGTGGTTTAGGGGGTATTTGGGGGGTATTTGGGGTTCCCAGGGTGGTTTTTGGGGTATTTGGGGGGTGTTTGGGGTGCCCAGGGAGGATTTTGGGGTGGTTTTTGGGGTATTTGGGGGGTGTTTGGGGTGCCCAGGGAGGTTTTTGGGGTGGTTTAGGGGGTATTTGGGGGTGTTTGGGGTTCCCAGGGAGGATTTTGGGGTGGTTTTTGGGGTATTTGGGGGGTGTTTGGGGTGCCCAGGGAGGATTTGGGGTCTCTCACGTGCAGCAGGGCGCTGGCTGCGTAGGTGCCCAGCACGGCAGCGAAGGTGCCCAAGCGCCGGGCGGTCTGGAACACGTCTGCCAGGGACACCAGGGACACAACCGGTGACACCGGTGACACCAGTACAGGCCACGGGCCCCCCCAGCTCCTCCCAGTGCCCCCCAGTGCCCCCCAGTCCCCTCCCAGTGCCCCCCAGTCCACCCCAGTCCCCCCCAGTGCTCACAGGTGTGCAGCCAGCGGGACATGGGCAGGTTCCAGTTTGTCACCACCTCGGCCATGGAGCGCGGCAGCTCCACCCGCAGGGGCCGCGACACGGCCAGGTCCCTGTGGGGACAGTGCCACACACGGGGGTGACACAGGGACAGTGTCACACACAGGGCAGTGTCACACACGGGGGTGACACAGGGACAGTGTCACACACAGGGACAGTGTCACACACAGGGACAGTGCCACACACGGGGGTGACACAGGGACAGTGTCACACACAGGGCAGTGTCACACACGGGGGTGACACAGGGACAGTGTCACACACGGGGACAGTGTCACACACGGGGACAGTGTCACACACAGGGACAGTGTCACACACGGGGACAGTGCCACACACGGGGGGTGACACAGGGACAGTGTCACACACGGGGGTGACACAGGGACAGTGTCACACACGGGGACAGTGTCACACACAGGGACGGTGTCACACACGGGGACAGTGTCACACAGGGGGTCACAGGGCAGTGTCACACACGGGGGTGACACAGGGACAGTGTCACACACAGGGCAGTGTCACACACGGGGACAGTGTCACACACAGGGACAGTGTCACACACGGGGGTGACACAGGGACAGTGTCACACACAGGGACAGTGTCACACACGGGGGGTGACACAGGGACAGTGTCACACACAGGGACGGTGTCACACACGGGGACAGTGTCACACACAGGGACAGTGCCACACACGGGGGGTGACACAGGGACAGTGCCACACACAGGACAGTGTCACACACGGGGGGTGACACAGGGACAGTGTCACACATGGGGGGTGACACAGGGACAGTGTCACACACGGGGGTGACACAGGGACAGTGTCACACACGGGGACAGTGTCACACACAGGGACAGTGTCACACACAGGGACAGTGTCACACACGGGGGTGACACAGGGACAGTGTCACACACGGGGGTGACACAGGGACAGTGTCACACACAGGGACAGTGTCCACACACAGGGACAGTGTCACACACGGGGGTGACACAGGGACAGTGTCACACACAGGGCAGTGTCACACACGGGGACAGTGTCACACACAGGGACAGTGTCACACACGGGGGGTGACACAGGGACAGTGTCACACACAGGGACGGTGTCACACACAGGGACAGTGTCACACACAGGGACAGTGTCACACACGGGGGGTGACACAGGGACAGTGTCACACACGGGGACGGTGTCACACACGGGGACAGTGTCACACACAGGGACAGTGTCACACACGGGGGGTGACACAGGGACAGTGTCACACACGGGGACAGTGTCACACACAGGGCAGTGTCACACACGGGGACAGTGTCACACAGGGGGTCACAGGGCAGTGTCACACGGGGCAGTGTCACACACAGGGACAGTGTCACACAGGGGGTCACAGGGCAGTGTCACACGGGGCAGTGTCACTGTAGCTGTGATCAGTGTCACACAGGTGTCACACACAGGTCTATGGCACAGGGCAGTGTCACACAGGTGTCAGTGTCGCTATAAGTTAGTTCAGTGTCACTGTAAGTGGGA